>NW_027189158.1:1946044-2041833 GCF_040958095.1 Procambarus clarkii | reverse complement strand
ATTAAATCAAAATTAAAATAAATCAAAATTTATGAAAATGCAATTTATCAATGAAATCGGAAACATTGAAATGGAATCGTAACATATTTAGTATAGCATGTGTTGGTCATATTTGCAACAGATTGCGCTGTTTTTCTAAAACGCATGTTTTTACCTGTCACAAGGGTGGCATCAACATAGTAGGTATATAAAAAGACGCGCCTATTCGAATGCAACGATGTGTCAAAATTTCAAAGCAATCGGCGAAGAACTTTTGGAGATTACAGCGTGTGTTGCTTTTACGTCCAACAGATGGTGCTGTTTAAAAAAAAAATGTTTTTTCCTGTCACAGGTGAAGCATGTATATAGTAGATATATAAAAAGACGCGCCTATTTGAATGCAACATTGTGTCAAAATTTCAAAGCAATCTGTAAAGAGGTTTCAAAGATTTCCCTCACATGAAAAAAACATGAAAAACACATTTTTCAGAAAAAGCTTGTTTTTTTTTACCATTACAGACGTGACATCTAAATATTATATATATAAAAACCTGCTCGATGCGAGTGGAACGTTGTGTGAAAATTTCAAAGCAATCGGTAAAGAACTTTCGGAGATTAGCGTTTATGCACAAACGAACATTTCCATTTTTATTTATATAGAAGATTTTCCAAAGCCTTCCTGTTTCTAGTGGTATGTCACCTCGTACATGCGAAACAAAGGCCTGTCAAATGTGTGCACCTCTGATGCTTATTTTAAAATTAGTTTCCTAAAGAATGTATATATATATATATATATATATAAAACTCTGTTTACTGAAGTCTTTATATGATATGAATGATTATATACCCGTAGGTACAGCTCCTCTACATCAGAGCTTGCTAATATGAATCGGAAATTGTCTACACCAGGACCTGTGCAAAACAAAGATAAACAAAAAATCCCTGAAATATTCCGCAGGTGCTCCGAAATGAGGCTGAAGACTGTATGCGTGCTGGTACTGATGATGGCTGCTCTAGCCTCCGTCTTCATCTACTGCATAAAGTTGAACAATTATGATTTTTGCCGGGTGCCTAAGCTGCCTCCTCCGGTTTGTGATACACCTCTCTCGGTCTCCCAGACGCCTTGTCCAGTCTCCGTCTCGCCTTATCTGGAGTCCAGTCGGCAAATGAAGGCTTTCTACAATGACTCAGAAATGAAAGGTGAGCTTTACATTGTATATGAGTTAGTGTCATTGTCTCATTGTAGGTGTCATTTTACCAGTGGGTACAATATCCTAGAGTGGCGTTCATGTGACTTTGATTCAACGTTTTCAACGCTGATGACGTTAATTCCCCGTTTAATTGGCATTGCCCTTTGACACTGTGTCCATTGAGTTCTGCAGAGAACAATTGACTGTGGTAATAAATACCTTTAAACTCTGATCAGTCCGTGTAGAAGACAAGCAATAGTGATGATACCTGATCTTATAGCTATGATCAGTCCGTGTGGCAAGGTGGTGAACGACTGGTTATCTTGAGGTTTTCTTGAGATGATTTCGGGGCTTTTATTTTTTTGTTAGTGTCCCCGCGGTCCGGTCCTCGACCAGGCCTCCACCCCCAGGAAGCAGTTCGTGACAGCTGACTAACACCCAGGTACCTATTTACTGCTAGGTAACAGAGGCATAGGGTGAAAGAAACTTTGCCCATTGTTTCTCGCTGGCGCCCGGGATCGACCCCGGGACCACAGGATCACAAGTCCAGTGTGCTGTCCGCTCGGCCGACTGGCTCCCCTTAGGTAAGCACACATAGAGGATAACTTACCAAATATCGTTGACCAGAGTAAAAGGAGAGCTTGTACATAAAAAATAGGTAATACAGATTATAACCTAAAAGCTCAGGTCAATGCTGATAAGGTGCAATCTTTTGTATGCACAAGGGGCACGCTAGATGGTAACCAAGCCTATAGCTCAGGACAATGACGATAAGGTGCGAGCTATTAAATGCACAAGGGGAACTCTAGATGGTAACCAACCCAATAGGTCTGGACAATGATGAAATGTAAAATTAGGTAAGAGAGATAAAATTAAAGGGAAGTAATTAGCACTAATTACCTGCCTCAAATGTTATTACTACCAGGAGGAGGTGGAAGTGGTCATTTATTAACATCTGTATAAAGACAACTAAAAGATAGCAGCTTATAGCTGCTAGTCAATGGTAGTAGCTAGTGATACAAATGAGCTATCTTTTGGCTAGTCATTAAAATATATTTCATACAATTATGCAATTATGCAATCTCAAAATTGCAATTATGCAATTATTTATGCAAAAAATAATTGGCAAAAATTAGGCAATCTTTGAAAATAAACTGGAATTTTTTGCCGACAGCATATGAGCATTGTTAAGGGATCAAAATTTATTTGGCGACCATGGCCGGCTGTTGATGTCATTCACGAAAAAATGGAGACTACGACAGGCTTTTTTTTATAAAAAGGCAGTCGAAGTCTCCTTTTACACTACTCACATCCCTTCCCCATGTCAACTGAATGGTCTAACCATCCATCCCAAAACAAAACCGTATGTCGATACTACTTACTAGAGTCTGCCTGTTCTTCAGCTTTATGCCTGTTATTTCCTGTGTTGACCAAAATATATTAAGAAAATCTCGCTCTCGATTAAAAAAAATCTGCTTTCCCCCATTTTATTAGCTCAATGTTATAAATATATCGCTACCCAATCAAATTAATTAAAATAAAAATTTAATTAGCATGGACTAAAAATATATACAAAGATAAGTAAGATAAGCTGTGGAGTGTTGTCAAGACTGTCTGGGTGAGCCAAGCCTTCAGCTTGGACCTGGAAGTGAAGTGTTATACAGGCTGCTTCTAGCTCCTTCCATTAACTTGTGGCAGGTTGACCACATTAATATTATATATAAATAAAATTAATTAATTAGGGTCACGGTAGTACACTCGGGTTCGTTCTCGACACACTATCAAGAATTCCGGGTTTGAATCCCAGGCGAGAAAGAAATAATTTCCTTTCATCTAATGCTTCTGTTTACCCAGGAGTAAGTAGGTACTCAGGAGTTAGTCAACTTGTTGTGGGGTTGCCTCCTGGGCGGGGTCAGTACTACCGACCCTGGGGGGGGAGGTCTCGGTATAAGTCTAGCGTGTATAACTACACTCTGGCTTCTGTCCCCCGACACAATGATTTATTATTATTTTATTATATATTTAGAAGTCCAAATGCAGGTAGTTAAACTGGTTCACATAACCTGCCTCAGCTTAACATAGCCATAGCCTCACTATTGTTCTTGCGTTACTTTATAAATATTTGATTAAACTAACGGTAATTATGTCAGTCAAATGATGGTTACTTAGCTGTATATCATTATTATTTGATTGTATGATAATATTAGTTGATTGTTTTTAAACTATCATTAAAATTATAGTGATAGCTGTAACATGATATTCAATGATAAAGTCTTGATAACTATTGCTTAATTATTGTTAAGATGCATGAAAAGATTCAATCATGACAGACAATTCTGTTATTTAACATATTCAGACAAGAATCTTAAATACTATGATAATCAAACTATAATAAAAGGAGATACTAACTGTTTATGGTCTCGGGGACCAACTTCATAACAACCTTCAACTGAAAGCTGGAGTGATAAATAACACAATAAGTTATGAGTAGATCCAATCACACCACAACAAGCATCTTACCGCTTCCTATTGATGGTTTGAAGACCGGTGTCCAGAGTCACACAGTTGTAGCACTCTGGGATCACAGACCGGTGTCCAGAGTCACACAGTTGTAGCACTCTGGGATCACAGACCGGTGTCCAGAGTCACACAGTTGTAGCACTCTGGGATCACAGACCGGTGTCCAGAGTCACACAGTTGTAGCACTCTAGGATAACAGACCGGTGTCCAGAGTCACACAGTTGTAGCACTCTGGGATCACAGACCGGTGTCCAGAGTCACACAGTTGTAGCACTCTGGGATCACAGACCGGTGTCCAGAGTCACACAGTTGTAGCACTCTAGGATAACAGACCGGTGTCCAGAGTCACACAGTTGTAGCACTCTGGGATCACAGACCGGTGTCCAGAGTCACACCGTTATAGCACTGTGGGATCACAGACCGGTGTCCAGAGTCACACAGTTGTAGTACTCTGGGATCACAGACCGGTGTCCAGAGTCACACAGTTGTAGCACTCTGGGATCACAGACCGGTGTCCAGAGTCACACAGTTGTAGCACTCTAGGATAACAGACCGGTGTCCAGAGTCACACAGTTGTAGCACTCTGGGATCACAGACCGGTGTCCAGAGTCACACCGTTATAGCACTGTGGGATCACAGACCGGTGTCCAGAGTCACACAGTTGTAGTACTCTGGGATCACAGACCGGTGTCCAGAGTCACTCAGTTGTAGCACTCTGGGATCACAGACCGGTGTCCAGAGTCACACCGTTATAGCACTCTGGGATCACAGACCGGTGTCCAGAGTCACACAGTTGTAGCACTCTGGGATCACAGACCGGTGTCCAGAGTCACTCAGTTGTAGCACTCTGGGATCACAGACCGGTGTCCAGAGTCACACAGTTGTAGCACTCTGGGATCACAGACCGGTGTCCAGAGTCACACAGTTGTAGCACTCTGGGATCACTCGTGACTAGATCCAGGCGTAATATTTTGCACCTGTACAGGCTGTGTAAAGCTGAGGAATATATATAATCATAGGCGTCTATAGACTGTGTACAGATGTGGTATACGTGCAGTCATCGGCCTGTAAACGCCGAGTACAAGTGTGGTAAGTGTAGAGACATAGACCTGTATTGGCTGTTACAGGTGTAGTGTGTACACACAGTATGAAGGTGCATGTGTTCAGACCTGCACAGACAGTGTGAAGGTGCATGTGTACAGACCTGTACACACAGTATGAAGGTGCATGTACAGACCTGTACACACACACAGTGTGAAGGTGCATGTGTACAGACCTGTACACACAGTATGAAGGTGCATGTGTACAGACCTGCACACACAGTGTGAAGGTGCATGTGTACAGACCTGCACACACAGTGTGAAGGTGCATGTGTACAGACCCAGAACCGAATGTGACAAAATCAGTTAGGATTTAGAGAACCATTAACATTGTGTAAATATGCATCTTAGAGTAACGTAACTTGTGTAACAGATGCCGGGTTCATCCCGTCCCTGGAGAAGGCCAACATGTGCCTTCCTCAGCCACGATACCTGCCTCTGCCACCTGACAACCAGCACAGTGAGTCCTTGCTTCACAGTCTCTCTTGCTTCACAGTCTCTCTTGCTTCACAGTCTCTCTTGCTTCACAGTCTCTCTTGCTTCACAGTCTCCCTTGCTTCACAATCTCCCTTGCTTCACAATCTCCCTTGCTTCACAGTCTCTCTTGCTTCACAGTCTCTCTTGCTTCACAGTCTCTCTCTTGCTTCAGTCTCTCTTGCTTCACAGCCTCCCCTGCTTCACAGTCTCTCTTGCTTCACAGTCTCTCTTGCTTCACAGTCTCTCTTGCTTCACAGTCTCTCTTGCTTCACAGTAAGATTTTTGCGACACAGACTCCACTGCTTCACCTTCTCACACAGTTGACCAAGCCACACACTAGTCTACTATAACCCCAGCTGGTTGACCCTCTACTATCTCCCCAGCTGGCTGATAATCTACTATCACCCCAGCTGATTGATAGTCAAATATCACCCCAGCTAGCTGATAGTCAACTATCACTGCAGCTGACTCAAACACTACGATCTCCGCAGCTGACTGATAGTCTACTATCATCCCAGCTGGCTGATAGTCAACTATCACCCCTGCTGGCTGACACTCTACTATCACCTTAGCTGTATGATAGTCAACTATCACCCCAGCTGACTTACACTCTACTATCACCCCAGTTGACTGATAGTCTACTATCACCCCAGCTGTCTGGCACTCTACTATCACTCCAGTTGGCTGACACACTACTATCACCGCAGCTGAGTGATTGTTTACTACCACCCGAGCTGGAAGACACTCTACTCTCACCCCAACTAGCTGACACACTGCTATCACCCATGCTGTCTGACACTCTACTATCACCCCAACTGGCTGACACTCTACTATCACCCCAGCTGGTTGACACTCTACTATCACCACAGCTGTGTGTCACATTAAAATCACCCCAGCTGGCTGACACCCCTAATAGCACCCCAGCTGGATTACAATCTGCTATCTCCCAGTTGACTGACTCCCAACTCTATTATCACCCCAGCTTGCTGACTCTCTAATATCACCACAGCTGGCTGATAGTCTACTATCACCCCAGCTGGCTGATAGTCTACTATCACCGCAGGTGGCTGACACTCTACTATCACCCCAGCTGGCTGACACTCGACTATCACCCCAACCGACTGACACTTTAATATCACCCCAACCGGTTGACACTCTAATATCACCCCAGCTGGCTGACACTCTACTATCACCACAGCTGACTGACACTTTAAAATCACCCCAGTTGGCTGACACCCTAGCTGGCTGTTAGCTGAGGTGATAGTAGACTATCAGCAAGCTGGGGTGATAGTAGAGTGTCAGTCAGCTGCGGTGATCGTAGTGTGTCAGCCAGCTTCAGTGATAGTTGACTATCAGCTAGCTGGGATGATAGTAGACTATCAGCCAGCTGGGGTGATAGTAGAGTGTCAACCAGCTGGGGTTATAGTAGACTATCAGCCAGCTGAGGTGATAGTAGAGTGTCAGTCAGCTGGGTTGATAGTAGTGTGTCAGCTCGCTGGGGTGAAAGTAGAGTGTCAGCCAGCTGGGGAGATAGTGGAGTGTCAGCTAGCTAGGGTGATAGTAGAGTGTCAGCCAGCTGGGGTGCTGGTGGGGGTGTCAGGCAGCTGCGGTGATAGTAGAGTGGCAGGAAGTTGGGGTGATAGTAGAGTGTCTGCCAGCTCGGGTGATAGTAGTGTGTCAGCTAGCTAGGGTGGTAGTAGAGTGTCAGCTAGCTGGGATGATAGTAGAGTGTCAGAGAGCTACAGTGATAGTAGACTTTCAGCCAGCTGGGGTGACAGTAGTGTGTCAGCCAGCTAGGGTGATAGTAGACAATCAATCAGCTGCGGTGATAGTAGTGTGTCAGCCAGCTGGAGTGATAGTAGTGTGTCATCAGGCTGGGGTGATAGTAGACTATCAGTCAACTGGGGTGATAGTAGAGTGTCAGTCAGATGGGGTGATAGTAGGGTGTCAGCCAGCCTAGGTGAGAGTAGAGTGTCAGACAGCTGGGGTTATAGAAGAGTGTCAGCCCGCTGGGGTGATAGTTGACTATAATCCAGCTTGGATGATAGTAGAGTGTCAGCCAGCTAAGGTGACAGTAGAGTGTCAGCCAGCTGGGGTGCTAATAGGGGTGTCAGTCAACTGGGGTGATATTAGGGTGTCAGCCGGTTGGGGTGATATTAGAGTATCAGCCGGTTGGGGTGATAGTAGAGTGTCAGCCAGCTGGGGTGATAGTAGAGTTTCAGCCAGATGGGGTGATAGTAGAGTATCAGCCAGCTGCAGTGATGTAGATTGTCAGCCAGCTGCTGTGACAGTAGACTATCAGCCAGATGGGGTGATAGTAGACTATCAGCCAGCTGTGGTAATAGTAGAGAGTCAGAAAGCTGGGGGTGATAATAGAGTTGAAGCCTACTGGGAGATAGCAGATTGTCAGCCAGCTGGGGTGATAGTAGAGTGTCAGCCAGCTGGGGTGCTATTAGGGGTGTCAGCCAGCTGGGGTGATTTTAATGTGACAGTCAACAGGGGTGATAGTAGAGTGTAAGTCAGCTGGGGTGATAGTTGACTATCATACAGCTAAGGTGATAGTAGAGTGTCAGCCAGCAAGGGTGATAGTTGACTATCAGCCAGCTGGGGTGATATTTGACTATCAATCAGCTGGGTTGATTGTAGATTATCAGCCAGCTGGGAAGATAGTAGTGTCAACCAGCTGGGGTTACAGTAGACTATCAGCCAGCTGAGGTGATAGTAGACTATCAGCTAGCTGGGGTGATAGTAGAGTGTCAGTTAGCTGGGGTGATAGTAGAGTGTCAGCCAGCTGGGGTGATAGTAGACTATCAGTCAGCTGCAGTGATCGTAATGTGTCAGCCAGCTTCGGTGATAGTTGACTATCAGCTTGGTGGGATGATAGTAGAATATCAGCCAGCTGGGGTGATAGTAGACTATCAGCCAGCTGTGGTGATTGTAGAGAGTCAGCAAGCTGGGGTGATAATAGAGTTGGGGCCAATTGGGAGATAGCAGATTGTCAGCCAGCTGGGGTGATAGTAGAGTGTCAGCCAGCTGGGATGCTATTAGGGGTGTCAGCCAGCTGGGGTGATTATAATGTAACAGCCAGCTGTGGTGATAGTAGAGTGTCAACCAGCTGGGGTGATAGTTGAGTGTCAGTCAGTTGGGGTGATAGTAGAGTGTCAGACAGCACGGGTGATAGTAGTGTGTCAGTTAGCTGGGGTGATAGTAGAGTGTCTTCCAGCTGGGGTAGTAGTAGACAATCACTCAGCTGCGGTGATTGTAGTGTGTCAGCAAGCTGGGTGATAGTAGAGTGTCAGACAGCTGGGGTGATAGTAGACTATCAGTCAACTGTAGTGATTGTAGAGTGTAAGTCAGCTGGGGAGATAGTTGACTATCAGCCAGCTGGGGTGATAGTAGACTATCAGTCAGCTGCGGAGATCGTAGTGTTTCAGTCAGCTGCGGTGATAGTTGAATGTCAGTTAGCTGGGGTGATAGTAGACTAACAGTCAGCTGCGGTGATAGTAGAGTGTCAGCCATCTAAGGTGACAGTAGTGTGTCAGCCAGCTGGGGTGATAGTAAAGTGTCAGCCAACCGGGGTGATATTAGAGTGTCAGCCAGCTGGGTTGATAGAAGACTATCAGCCAGTTGCGTTGATTGTAGAGTGCCTTTTAGCTGGGGTGATAATAGTGTGTCGTTCAGCTGAGGGGATTGATGGGTGTCAGCCAGCTGGGGTGATAGTAGAGTGTCATCCTGCTGCGATGATAGTATAGTGTCACCCAGCTGGGGTGATAGTAGACTATCAGTCAGCTGGGGTGATTGTAGAGTGTCAGTCAGTTGGGGTGATAGTAGGGTGTCAGCAAGATCGGGTGATAGGTGAGTGTAAACCAGCTGAGGTGATAATAGAGTGTCAGCCAGCTAAGGTGACAGTTGAGTGTTAACTAACGGGGGTGATAGTAGAGTGTCAGCAAACTGTTGTGATTGTAAAGTGTTAGCCAGCTGCGGTGATAGTAGACTATCAGCCAGCTGGGGTGATCGTAGTGTGTCAGCCAGCTGGGGTGATAGTAGAATTTCAGCAAGCTTGGGTGATAGTAGACTATCAGTCAGCTGTGGTGATAAAAGTGAGTCAGCCAGCTGGGGTGATAGTAGTGTGTCAGTAAGCTGGGGTGATAGTTGACTATCATCCAGCTGGGGAGATAGTAGAGTGTCAGCCAGCTGCGGTGATAGTAGACTATCAGCCAGCTGGGGTGATAGTAGACTAATAACCAGCTGGGGAGATAGTAGAGTGTCAACCAGCTGGGGTGATAGTAGACTATCAGCCAGCTGCGGTGACAGTAGTCTCAGCCAGCTGGGGTGATACTAGACTATCAGTAAGCTGGGTGATAGTAGAGTGTCAGTCAGCTGGGGTGATAGTAGGGTGTCAGCCACCTGGGTGATAGTAGAGTGTCAGCCAGCTAAGGTGACAGTAGAGTGTCAGCCAGCTGGGGTGATAGTAAAGTGTCAGCTTGCTGCGGTGATAGTAGAGTGTCAGTTATCTGGGGTGATAATAGTGTGTCACCTAGCTGGGTTATAGTAGGGTGTCAGCCAGCTTGGGTGATAGTAGAGTGTCAGTCTGCTGGGGTGACAATAGGGTGTCAGCAAGATCGGGTGATAGTAGAGTCAGCCAGCTAAGGTGACATTAAACTGTCAGCTAGCTGGGGTGAGAGTAGAGTGTCAGCTAGCTTGGGTGATAATAGAGTGTCAGCCAGCTAAGGTGACAGTAGAGTGTCAGCTAGCTGGGGTGATAGTAGAGTGTCAGCCAGGTGCGGTGAAAGTAGTGTGTCAGCCAGCTTGAGTGATAGTAGACTATCAGTCAGCTGGGGTCATAGTAGAGTGTTAGCCAGCTAAAGTGACAGTACAGTTTTAGCCAGCTGGAGTGATAATAGAGTGGCAGTCAGCTAAGGTGACCATAGAGTGTCAGCTAGTTGGGGTGATAGTAGCGAGTCACCCAGATGGGGTGATAGAAGAGTGTCAGTCAGCTGGGGTGATAGTAGGGTGTTAGCCATCTGGGGTGATAGCAGAGTTTCAGCCAGCTGTTGTGATAGTAGACTATCAGTCATCTGGGGTGAGAGTAGAGTGTCAGCCAGCTTGGGTGATAGTAGACTATCAGTCAGCTGCGGTGATAGTAGAGTGTCAGTCAGCTGGAGTAATAGTAGGGTTTCAGCCAGCTGGGGTGATAGAGTGTCCGCCAGCAGGGGTAATAGTAGAGTGTCAGTCAGCTGGGGTGATAGTAGAGTTGAATCAAGCTGGGGTGATAGTTGAGTGTCAGCCGGCTAGGGTGATTTTAAAGTGTCAGCCGGCTGTGGTGATGGTGGAGTGTCAGTCAGCTGGGGTGATAGTAGAGTTGAATCCAGCTGGGGTTATAGTAGAGTGTAAGCCAGCTGGGTTGATTTTAAAGTTTAAGCCAGCTGAGGTGATAGTAGAGTGTCATCAAGCTGGGGTGATAGTAGAGTGTTAGCCAGCTGGGTGATATTAGTGTGACAGCCTGCTGGGGTTATAGTAGAGTGTCAGCCAGCTGGGGTGCTATTATTGGTGTAAGCCCGCTTAGGGGGATTTTAAAGCATCAGGCAGTTGTGGTGATAACAGCGTGTTAGCTAGCTGAGGTGATAGTAGAGTGTCATCCAGTTGGGGTGATAGTAGAGTGTCATCCAGTTGGGGTGATAGTAGAGTGTCATCCAGTTGGGGTGATAGTAGAGTGTCAGCTAGCCGAGGTGATAGTACTGTGTCAGCTAGCTTGGATGACAGTAGAGTGTCAGCCAGCTGAGGTAATAGAAGAGTGTCAGCCAGCTGCGGTGATAGTAGACTATCAGCCAGCTGGGGTGATAGTAGAGTGTCAGTTAGTTGCGGTGATAGTTGAATGTCAGTTAGCTGGGGTGATAGTAGACTATCAGTCAGCTGCGGTGATAGTAGAGTGTCAGCCATCTAAGGTGACAGTAGTGTGTCAGCCAGCTGGGGTGATAGTAAAGTGTCAGCCAACCGGGGTGATATTAGAGTGTCAGCCAGCTGGGTTGATAGAAGACTATCAGCCAGTTGCGTTGATTGTAGAGTGCCTTTTAGCTGGGTGATAATAGTGTGTCATTCAGCTGAGGGGATTGATGGGCGTCAGCCAGCTGGGGTGATAGTAGAGTGTCAGCCTGCTGCGATGATAGTATAGTGTCAGCCAGCTGGGGTGATAGTAGAATATCAGTCAGCTGGGGTGATTGTAGAGTGTCAGTCAGTTGGGGTGATAGTAGGGTGTCAGCAAGATCGGGTGATAGGTGAGTGTAAACCAGCTGAGGTGATAATAGAGTGTCAGCCAGCTAAGGTGACAGTTGAATGTCAACTAGCGGGGGTGATAGTAGAGTGTCAGCAAACTGTTGTGATTGCAAAGTGTTAGCCAGCTGCGGTGACAGTAGTCTCAGCCAGCTGGGGTGATACTAGACTATCAGTAAGCTGGGGTGATAGTAGAGTGTCAGTCAGCTGGGGTGATAGTAGGGTGTCAGCCACCTGGGTGATAGTAGAGTGTCAGCCAGCTAAGGTGACAGTAGAGTGTCAGCCAGCTGGGGTGATAGTAAAGTGTCAGCTTGCTGCGGTGATAGTAGAGTGTCAGTTATCTGGGGTGATAATAGTGTGTCACCTAGCTGGGGTTATAGTAGGGTGTCAGCCAGCTTGGGTGATAGTAGAGTGTCAGTCTGCTGGGGTGACAATAGGGTGTCAGCAAGATCGCGTGATAGTAGAGTCAGCCAGCTAAGGTGACATTAAACTGTCAGCTAGCTGGGGTGAGAGTAGAGTGTCAGCTAGCTTGGGTGATAATAGAGTGTCAGCCAGCTAAGGTGACAGTAGAGTGTCAGCTAGCTGGGGTGATAGTAGAGTGTCAGCCAGGTGCGGTGAAAGTAGTGTGTCAGCCAGCTTGAGTGATAGAAGACTATCAGTCAGCTGGGGTCATAGTAGAGTGTCAGCCAGCTAAAGTGACAGTACAGTTTTAGCCAGCTGGAGTGATAATAGAGTGGCAGTCAGCTAAGGTGACCATAGAGTGTCAGCTAGTTGGGGTGATAGTAGCGAGTCACCCAGATGGGGTGATAGAAGAGTGTCAGTCAGCTGGGGTGATAGTAGGGTGTCAGCCATCTGGGGTGATAGCAGAGTGTCAGCCAGCTGTTTTGATAGTAGACTATCAGTCATCTGGGGTGAGAGTAGAGTGTCAGCCAGCTTGGGTGATAGTAGACTATCAGTCAGCTGCGGTGATAGTAGAGTGTCAGTCAGCTGGAGTAATAGTAGGGTTTCAGCCAGCTGGGGTGATAGAGTGTCCGCCAGCAGGGGTAATAGTAGAGTGTCAGTCAGCTGGGGTGATAGTAGAGTTGAATCAAGCTGGGGTGATAGTTGAGTGTCAGCCGGCTAGGGTGATTTTAAAGTGTCAGCCGGCTGTGGTGATGGTGGAGTGTCAGTCAGCTGGGGTGATAGTAGAGTTGAATCCAGCTGGGGTTATAGTAGAGTGTAAGCCAGCTGGGTTGATTTTAAAGTTTAAGCCAGCTGAGGTGATAGTAGAGTGTCATCAAGCTGGGGTGATAGTAGAGTGTTAGCCAGCTGGGGTGATATTAGTGTGATAGCCTGCTGGGGTTATAGTAGAGTGTCAGCCAGCTGGGGTGCTATTATTGGTGTAAGCCCGCTTAGGGGATTTTAGAACATCAGGCAGTTGTGGTGATAACAGCGTGTTAGCTAGCTGAGGTGATAGTAGAGTGTCATCCAGTTGGGGTGATAGTAGAGTGTCATCCAGTTGGGGTGATAGTAGAGTGTCATCCAGTTAGGGTGATAGTAGAGTGTCAGCTAGCCGAGGTGATAGTACTGTGTCAGCTAGCTTGGATGACAGTAGAGTGTCAGCCAGCTGAGGTAATAGAAGAGTGTCAGCCAGCTGCGGTGATAGTAGACTATCAGCCAGCTGGGGTGATAGTAGAGTGTCAGCCAGCTAGGTAGATAGTAGGGTGTCAGCCAGCTAAGGTGACAGTAGAGTGTCAGCCAGCTTGGGTGATAGTAGACTATTAGCCAGCTGGGCTGATAGTAGACTATTAGCCAGCTGGGGTGATAGTAGACTATTAGCCAGCTGGGGTGATAGTAGAATGTCAGCCTGCTGGGGTAATTGTAGACTATCAGCCACCTGTTGTGACAGCAGAGTGTCAGCCAGCTGTGGTGATAGTAGACTATCAGTCAGCTGGGGTGATAGTAGAGTGTCAGTCAGCTGGCGTGATAGAAGAGTTGAATCCAGCTGGGGAGATAGTAGAGTGTCAGCCGGTTGGGGTAATTTTAAAGTGTCTGCCAGCTGTGGTGGTAGTAGAGTGTCAGCCAGTTGGGGTGATAGTAGAGTTGAATCCAGCTGGGGTTATAGTAGAGTGTAAGCCAGATGGGGTTATTTTAAAGTTTAAGCCAGCTGAGGTGATAGTTGAGTGTCATCAAGCTGGGGTGATAGTAGAGTGTCAGCCAGCTGGGGTGATATTATTGCGTCAGCCATCTGGGGTGATAGTAAAGTGTCAGCCAGCTGGGGTGATAGTAGACTATCAGCCAGCTGCGGTGATATTAGAGTGTCAGCCAGCTGTGGTGTTAGTAGAGTTGAAGCCAGCTGGGGTGATGGTAGTGTGTCAGCCCGCTGGGGTGATAGTAGAGTGTCAGCCAGCTGGGATGATTTTAAAGTGACAGCCAGCTGTGGTGAGAGTAGAGTGTCAGCCAGCTGTGGTGATAGTAGACTATATGCCAGCTGCGGTGGTAGTAAAGTGTCAGTCAGCTGGGGTGATAGTAGAGTGTCAGCCAGCTTTGGTGATAGTAGACTATTAGCCAGCTGGGCTGATAGTAGACTATTAGCCAGCTGGGGTGATAATAGAGTGTCAGCCAGCTGGGGTGATAGTAGAATGTCAGCCAGCTGTGGTAATTGTAGATTATCAGCCACCTGCTGTGACAGTAGAGTGTCAGCCATCTGTGGTGATAGTAGACTATCAGTCAGCTGGGGTGATAGTAGAATGTCAGTCAGCTGGCGTGATAGAAGAGTTTAATCCAGCTGGGAAGATAGTAGAGTGTCAGCCGGCTGGGGTGATTTTAAAGTGTCAGCCAGCTGTTGTGATAGTAGAGTGTCAGCCAGCTGGGGTGATTGTAGACTCTCAGTCAGCTGCGGTGACAGTAGTGTGTCAGCCAGCTGTGGTGATAGTAGACTATCAGTCAGCTGTGGTGAGAGTAGAGTTTAATCCAGCTGGGGTGATAGTGGAGTGTTTAGCCGGCTGGGGTGATTTTAAAGTGTCTGCCAACTGTGGTGATAGTAGAGTGTCAGCCAGTTGGGGTGATAGCAGAGTTGAATCCAGCTGGGGTTATAGTAGAGTGTTAGCCAGCTAGGATGATTTTAAAGTTTAAGCCAGCTGAGGTGATAGTTGAGTGTCATCAAGCTGGGGTGATAGTAGAGTGTCAGCCAGCTGGGGTGATATTATTGTGTCAGCCATCTGGGGTGATAGTAAAGTGTCAGCCAGCTGGGGTGATAGTAGACTATCAGCCAGCTGCGGTGATAGTAGAGTGTCAGCCAGCTGTGGTGTTAGTAGAGTTGAAGCCAGCTGGGGTGAAAGAAGTGTGTCAGCTAGGTGGGGTGATAGAAGACTGTCAGCCAGCTGGGGTGTTAGTAGAGTTGAATCCAGCTGGAGAGAGAGTAGAGTGTCAGTCAGCTGGTGTGATAGTAGAGTGACAGTCAGCTGGAGTGATAGTAGAGTTGAAGCAAGCTCGGAGATATCAGGGTGTCAGTCAGCTGGGGTGATAGTAGTGTGTCAGCCCGCTGGGGTGATAGTAGAGTGTCAGCCAGCTGGGATGATTTTAAAGTGACAGCCAGCTGTGGTGAGAGTAGAGTGTCAGCCAGCTGAGGTGATTGTACACTATCAGCCAGCTGTGGTGATAGTAGACTATCAGTCTGCTGGGGTGATAGTAGAGTGTCAGTCAGCTGTGGTGTTAGTAGAGTTGAAGCCAGCTGAGGTGAAAGAAGTGTGTCAGCTAGGTGGGGTGATAGAAGACTGTCAGCTAGCTGGGGTGTTAGTAGAGTTGAATCCAGCTGGAGAGAGAGTAGAGTGTCAGTCAGTTGGGGTGATAGTAGAGTTGAATTTAGCTGGGGTTATTCTAGAGTGTAAGCCAGCTGCGGTGATTTTAAAGTTTAAGCCAGCTGAGGTGATAGTTGAGTGTCATCAAGCTGCGGTGATAATAAAGTGTCAGCCAGCTGGGGTGATATTAGTGTGTCAGCCAGCTGGGGGTGATAGTAAAGTGTCAGCCAGCTGGGGTGCTAGTATTGGAGTAAGCCAGCATTGGGGGATTTTAAAGTATCAGGTAGCACTGGTGATAATAGCGTGTTATCTACCTGGGGTGATAGTAGAGTGTCATCCAATTGGGGTGATAGTAGAGTGTCTGCCAGCTGGGGTGATAGTACTGTGTCAGCTAGCTGGGGTGAGGGTTGAGTGTCAGCCAGTTGATGTAATAGAAGAGTGTCAGACAGCTGCGGTGATAGTAGAGTTTCAGCCAACTGGAGTGATAATAGAGTGTCAGCCAGCTTTGGCGATAGTAGACTATCAGCTAGCTGCGGTGATAGTAGTGTCAGTTATCTGGGGTGATAATAGTGTGCCAGCTATCTGGGGTGATAGTAGAGTGTCAGCTAGATAAGGTGACAGTAGAATGTCAGCCAGCTGGGGTGATAGTATAGTATCAGCCTGCTCGGTTGATAGTAGCCTATCAGCCAGCTCCGTTGATAGTAGAGTGTCAGCCAGCTGGGGTGATACTAGAGTGTCAGCCAGCAAGGGTGATAGTAGACTATTAGCCAGTTGGGTTATAGTAGTGTCAGCCAGCTGGGGTGATAGTAGAGTGTCTGACAGCTGGGGTGATAGTGGAGTGTCAGTCAGCTGGTTTGATAGTAGAGTGTCAGCCAGCTGGGGTGATAGTAGAGTGTCAGCCAGCTGTGGGTGATAGTAGACTATTAAACAGCTGGGGTGATAGCAGTGTCAGCCAGCTGGGGTGATAGTAGAGTGTCTGACAGCTGGGGTGATAGTAGAGTGTCAGTCAGCTGGGTTGATAGTAGGGTGTCAACCAGCTGGGGTGTGGTAGAGTGTCAGGAAGCTAAAATGACAGTAGAGTGTCAGACAGCTGTGGTGATAGTAGAGTGTCAGCCAACTGGAGTGATAGAAGAGTATCAACCAACTTGGGTGATGGTAGAGAGTCAGCCAGCAGGGGTGATAGTAGTGAGTCAGCCAGCTGGGGTGATAGTAGAGTGTCAGCCAGCTGGAGTGATAGTAGAGTGTCAGTAAGATGGGGTGCTAGTAGGGGTGTCAGCCAGCTGAGGTGATTTTAAAGTGTCACCCAGCTGTGGTGATAGTAGAGTGTAAGCTAGCTGGGGTGATAGTAGGGTGTGAGCCAGTTGGGGTGATAGTAGAGTGTCAGCCGGCTGGGGTGATAGTAGTTTGTCAACTAGCAGGGGTGATAGTAGAGTGTCAGCCAGCTAAGGTGACAGTAGAGTGTCAGACAGGTGGGGCGATAGCAGAGTTGAAGCCAGCTGGGGTGATAATAGAGTGTCATCCAGGTGGGGTGATCGCAGAGTTGAAGCCAGCTGGGGTGATGTTAGAGTTGAAGCAAGCTTGGGTGATAGTAGAGTGTCAGCCAGCTAGGGTGATAGTAGTGAGTCAGCCAGCTGGGGAGATAGTAGAATGTCAGCCAGCTGTGGTGATAATAGAGTGTCAGTATGTTGGGGTGTTGGTAGTGGTGTCAGCCAGCTGGGGTGATTTTAAAGTGTCACCCAGCTTTGGTGATAGTAGATTTTCAGCCAGCTAGGTTGAAAGTAGTCTGTCAGTCAGCTGGAGTGATCGTTGACTATCATGCAGCTGGGGTGATAGTAGAGTGTCAGCCAGCTGGGGTGATAGTAGTGTGTCAGCCAGCTGGGGTGATAGTAGAGTGTCAGCCAGCTGGGTGATAATAGAGTGTCAGCCATCTAAGGTGACAGTAGAGTGTCAACTAGCTGGGTCATAGTAGAGTGTCAGCAAGCTGTTGTGATAGTAGAGTGTCACCCAGCTGCGGTGATAGTAGACTATCATCCAGCTGGGGTGATAGTAGTGTGTCAGCCAGCAGGGGTGATAGTAGAATGTCAGCCAGCTGGGGTGATTGTAGACTATCAGTCAGCTGGGGTGATAGTAGTCAGTCAGCCAACTGGGGTGATAGTAGTGTGTCAGTAAGCTTGGGTGATAGTTGACTATCATTCAGCTGGGGTGATAGATGACTATCGGCCAGCTGAGGTGATAGTTGACTATCAACAAGCTTTCATGATAGTAGAGTGTCAACCAGCTGGGGTGATTGAAGACTATCATCCAGCTGGGGTGATAGTAGTGATTCAGCCAGCTGTGATGATAGTAGTGTGTCAGCCAGCTGGGGTGATAGTAGACTATCAGCCAGCTGGGGTAATAGTAGTGAGTCAGTCAGCTGGGGTGATAGTAGTGTGTCAGTAAGCTTGGGTGATAGTTGACTATCATCCAGCTGGGGTGATAGTAGAGTGTCAGCCAGCAGTGGTGATAGTTGACTATCAGCCAGCTGGGATGATAGTAGACTATCAGCCAGCTGCATTGATAGTAGAGTGTTAGCCAGCTGGGTTGATATTAGAGTGTCAGCCAGCTGGGGTGATAGTAGAGTGTCAGTCAGCTGTGGTGATAGTAGAGTGTCAGCCAGATGCGGTGATAGCAGAGTGTCAGCCAGCTGGGGTGGTAGTAGAGTGTCAGCCAGCTAAGGTGACAGTAGAGTGTCAGCTTGTAGACTATCATCCAGCTGGGGTGATAGTTGACTATCGGCCAGCTGAGGTGATAGGTACTATCAGCAAGCTGGGGTGATAGTAGAGTGGCAACCAGCTGGGGTGATAGAAGACTATCATCCAGCTGGAGTGACAGTAGTGATTCAGCCAGCTGTTATGATAGTAGTGTGTCAGCCAGCTGGGGTGATAGTAGGGTGTGAGCCAGTTGGGGTGATCGCAGAGTTGAAGCCAGCTGGGGTGATGTTAGAGTTGAAGCAAGCTTGGGTGATAGTAGTGTCAGCCAGCTAGGGTGATAGTAGTGAGTCAGCCAGCTGTGGAGATAGTAGAATGTCAGCCAGCTGTGGTGTTAATAGAGTGTCAGTATGTTGGGGTGTTGGTAGTGGTGTCAGCCAGCTGGGGTGATTTTAAAGTGTCACCCAGCTTTGGTGATAGTAGATTTTCAGCCAGCTAGGTTGAAAGTAGTCTGTCAGTCAGCTGGAGTGATCGTTGACTATCATGCAGCTGGGGTGATAGTAGAGTGTCAGCCAGCTGGGGTGATAGTAGTGTGTCAGCCAGCTGGGGTGATAGTAGAGTGTCAGCCAGCTGGGGTGATAATAGAGTGTCAGCCATCTAAGGTGACAGTAGAGTGTCAACTAGCTGGGTCATAGTAGAGTGTCAGCAAGCTGTTGTGATAGTAGAGTGTCAGCCAGCTGCGGTGATAGTAGACTATCATCCAGCTGGGGTGATAGTAGTGTGTCAGCCAGCAGGGGTGATAGTAGAATGTCAGCCAGCTGGGGTGATTGTAGACTATCAGTCAGCTAGGGTGATAGTAGTCAGTCAGCCAACTGGGGTGATAGTAGTGTGTCAGTAAGCTTGGGTGATAGTTGACTATCATCCAGCTGGGGCGATAGATGACTATCGGCCAGCTGAGGTGATAGTTGACTATCAACAAGCTTTCATGATAGTAGAGTGTCAACCAGCTGGGGTGATAGAAGACTATCATCCAGCTGGGGTGAGAGTAGTGATTCAGCCAGCTGTGATGATAGTAGTGTGTCAGCCAGCTGGGGTGATAGTAGACTATCAGCCAGCTGGGGTGATAGTAGTGAGTCAGTCAGCTGGGGTGATAGTAGTGTGTCAGTAAGCTTGGGTGATAGTTGACTATCATCCAGCTGGGGTGATAGTAGAGTGTCAGCCAGCAGTGGTGATAGTTGACTATCAGCCAGCTGGGATGATAGTAGACTATCAGCCAGCTGCATTGATAGTAGAGTGTTAGCCAGCTGGGTTGATAGTAGAGTGTCAGCCAGCTGGGGTGATAGTAGAGTGTCAGTCAGCTGTGGTGATAGTAGAGTGTCAGCCAGATGCGGTGATAGCAGAGTGTCAGCCAGCTGGGGTGGTAGTAGAGTGTCATTCAGCTAAGGTGACAGTAGAGTGTCAGCTTGTAGACTATCATCCAGCTGAGGTGATAGGTGACTATCAGCAAGCTGGGGTGATAGTAGAGTGTCAACCAGCTGGGTGATAGAAGACTATCATCCAGCTGGAGTGACAGTAGTGATTCAGCCAGCTGTTGTGATAGTAGTGTGTCAGCCAGCTGGGGTGATAGTTGACTATCATCCAGCTGGGGTGATGGTAGTTGTCAGCCAGCTGGGTGATAGTATGTTGTCAGCCAGCTGGGGTGATAGTAGACTATCAGTCAGCTATGGTGATAGTAGTGAGTCAGTCAGCTCGGGTGATAGTAGTGTGTCAGTAAGCTTGGGTGATAGTTGACTATCATCCAGCTGGGGTGATAGTAGAGTGTCAGCCAGCTGTGGTGATAGTAGACTATCAGCCAGCTGGGGTGATAGTAGTGTGTCAGCCAGCTGTGGTGATAGTAGACTATCAGTCAGCTGGGGTGTCAGTAGAGTGTTAGTCAGCTGTGGTGATAGTAGATTATCAGTGAGCTGGGGTGAATTTAAAGTGCTAGTCAGCTGTGGTGATAGTAGCGTGTCAGCCAGCTGTGGTGATAGTAGAGTGTCAGCCTGGTGGGCGATAGTAGACTATCAGTCAGCTAAGGTGACAGTAGAGTGTCAGACAGCTGGGGTGATTTTAAAGTGATAGTCAGCTGTGGTGATAGTAGAGTGTCAGTCTGGTGGGGTGATAGTAGAAAGTCAGCCAGCTGGGGTGATAGAATACTATCAGTCAGCTGCGTTGATAGTAGAGTGTCAGCATGCTGCGGTGATAGTTGACTATCAGCCAGCTGGGATGATAGTAGACTATCAGCCAGCTGCATTGATAGTAGAGTGTTAGCCAGCTGGGTTGATAGTAGAGTGTCAGTCAGCTGTGGTGATAGTAGAGTGTCAGTCAGCTGTGGTGATAGTAGAGTGTCAGCCAGATGCGGTGATAGCAGAGTGTCAGCCAGCTGGGGTGGTAGTATAGTATCTGACAGCTGGGGTGATAGTACAGTGTCAGTCAGCTAAGGTGACCGTAGATTGTCAGCTAGTTGGTGTGATAGTCGTGTCAGCCAGATGGAGTGATAGTAGAGTGTCAACCAGCTGGGGTGATAGAAGACTATCATCCAGCTGGAGTGACAGTAGTGATTCAGCCAGCTGTGATGATAGTAGTGTGTCAGCCAGCTGGGGTGATAGTTGACTATCATCCAGCTGGGGTGATAGTAGAGTGTCAGCCAGCTGTGGTGATAGTAGACTATCAGCCAGCTGGGGTGATAGTAGTGTGTCAGCCAGCTGGGGTGATAGTAGAGTATCAGCCAGCCGGCGTCATAGTAGACTATCAGCCTGATGGGGTTATAGTAGTGTGTCAGCCAGCTGGGGTGACAGTAGGCTATCAATAGTGTGACAGTAGTGATAGTAGTGTGACAGTAAGCTGGGGTGATAGTTACCAATCATCCAACTGTGGTGATAGTAGAGTGTCAGCCAGCTGGAGTGATAGTAGACTATCAGTCAGCTGGGGTGACAGTAGAGTGTTAGTCAGCTGTGGTGATAGTAGGGTGTCACCCAGCTGGGGTGATAGTATAGTGTCAGCCAGCTTAGGTGACAGTAGAGTGTCAGCCAACTGGGGTGATAGTAGAATGTCAGCCAGCTGGGGTGATAGTAGACTATCAGTCAGCTGGGGTGACAGTAGAGTGTCAGTCAGCTGTGGTGATAGTAGGGTGTCACAGAGTTGGGGTGTTAGTATAGTGTCAGCCAGCTTAGGTGACAGTAGAGTGTCAGCCAGCTTTGGTGATAGAAGAGTGTTAGCCAGATGGGGTGATAGTTGACTATCAGTCAGCTGCGGTAATAGTAGTGTGTCAGCCATCTGGAGTGATAGTTGACTATCAGACATCAGGGGTGATAGTTTACTATCAGTCGGCTGCGGTCATCGTAGTGTGTCAGCCAGGTGCGATGATAGTTGAATATCAGCCAGCTGGAGTGATAGAAGAGTGTCAGCCAGCTGGGGTGAAAGTAGAGTGTCAGCCAGCTAGGGTGATAGAAGACGATTAGTCAGCTGCGATTATAGTAGTGTGTCAGCCAGCTGTGATGATTGTAGTGTGTCAGCCAGCTGGGGTGATAGCTGAGTATCATCCAGCTGGGGTGATAGTAGAGTGTCAGCCAGCTGGAGTGATAGTTGACTCTCAGTCAGTTGGGGTGATAGTAGAATGTCAGTCAGTTGCGTTGATAGTAGAGTGTCAGCCAGCTGCGGTGACAGTAGAGTGTCAGACTGCTGGGGTGATTTTAAAATGCTAGTCAGCTGTGGTGATAGTAGAGTGTCAGCCAGCTATGGTGATAGTAGAGTGTCAGCCTGTTGGGGTGATAGTAGACTATCAGTCAGCTAAGGTGACAGTAGAGTGTCAGACAGCTGGGGTGATTTTAAATTGATAGTCAGCTGTGGTGATAGTAGAGTGTCAGTCAGGTGGGGTGATAGTAGAAAGTCAGCCAGCTGGGGTGATAGAATATTATCAGTCAGCTGCGTTGATAGTAGAGTGTCAGCCTGCTGCGGTGATAGTTGACTATCAGCCAGCTGGGATGATAGTAGACTATCAGCCAGCTGCATTGATAGTAGAGTGTCAGCCAGTTGGGTTGATAGTAGAATGTCAGCCAGCTGGGGTGTTAGTAGAGTGTCAGCCAGATGCGGTGATAGCAGAGTGTCAGCCAGCTGGGGTAACAGTAGAGTATCTGACAGCTGGGGTGATAGTAGAGTGTCAGTCAGCTAAGGTGACCGTAGAGTGTCAGCTAGCTGGTGTGATATTCGTGTCAGCCAGATGGGGTGATAGTAGAGTGTCAGCCAGCTAAGGTGACAGTAGAGTGTCAGCTTGTAGACTATCATCCAGCTGGGGTGATAGTTGACTATCGGCCAGCTGAGGCGATAGTTGACTATCAGCAAGCTGGGGTGATAGTAGAGTATCAACCAGCTGGGGTGATAGAAGACTATCATCCAGCTGGGGTGATGGTAGTTTGTCAGCCAGCTGGGGTGATAGTAGAATGTCATCCAGCTGGGGTGATGGTAGTTTGTCAGCCAGCTGGGGTGATAGTAGAATGTCAGCCAGCTGGGATGATAGTAGACTATCAGTCAGCTGGGGTGATAGTAGTGAGTCAGTCAGCTGGGGTGATAGTAGTGTGTCAGTAAGCTTGGGTGATAGTTTACTATCAGCCAGCTGGGTTGATAGTAGAGTGTCAGCCAGCTGGGGTGATAGTAGAGTATCAGCCAGCTGGCGTGATAGTAGACTATCAGCCTGCTGGGGTGATAGTAGAGAGTCAGCCAGCTGGGGTGACTGTAGAGTGTCAGCCAGCTGGGGTGATAGTTGACTATCAGCCAACTGGGGTGATAGTAGACTATCAGTCAGCTGCTTTGATCGTAGTGTGTCAGCAAGCTGCGGTGATAGTTGACTATCAGCGAGCTGGAGTGATAGTAGTGTGAGCCAGCTGGGGTGATAGTAGACTGTCAGTCAGCTGTGGTTATAGTAGAGTGTCAGCCAGCTGCGGTGATAGTAGAGTGTCAGCCAGCTGCGGTGATATTAGAGTGTCAGCCAGCTAAGGTGACAGTGGAGTGTCAGCCAGTTGCGGTGATAGTTGAGTGTCAGCCATCTGCGGTGATAGTAGAGTTTCAGCCAGCTTAGGTGACAGTGGAATGTCAGCCAGCTAAAGTGACAGTAGAGTGTCAGCTAGCTGCGGAGATAGAAGAGTGTCAGCCAGCTGCGGTGATATTAGAGAGTCAGCCAGCCAGCTGGGGTGATAGTAGACTGTCAGCCAGCTGTGGTTATAGTAGAGTGTCAGCCAGCTGCGGTGATAGTAGAGTGTCAGCCAGCTGCAGTGATAGTATAGAGTCAGCCAGCTAGGGTGAGAGTAGAGTGACAGTAAGCTGGGGTGATAGTAGACTGTCAGCCTGCTGGGGTGATTGTAGAGTGTCATCTAGCTGGGGTGATATAGAGTAGTGTCAGTTAGCTGGGGTGATATCAGAGTGTCGGCCAGCTGCTGTGATAGTAGAGTGTCAGCCAGCTGTGGTTATAGTAGAGTGCCAGCCGGCTAGGGTGATAGTAGAGTGTCAGTCTGCTGTGGTTATAGTAGAGTGTCAGCCTGCTGCGGTGATAGTAGAGTGTCAGCTAGCTGCGGTGATTGTAAAGTGTCAGCCAGCTAAGGTGAAAGTAGAGTGTCAGCCAGGTAAGGGTACAGAAGAGTGTCAGCCAGCTAAGGTGACAGTAGAGTGTCAGCTATCTGCGGTGATAGTAAGTGTCAGCCAGCTGCTGTGATAGTAGAGTGTCAGCCAACTGCTGTGATAGCAGAGTGTCGGCCAGCTGCTGTGATAGTAGAGTGTGTCAGCTAGCTGGGTGATAGTAGAGTTTCAGCCAGCTGGGATGATAGTAGAGTGTCAGCCAGCTGGGTGATATGAGAGTGTCAGCCAGCTGGGGTGATATGAGAGTGTCAGCCAGCTGGGGTGATTGTAGAGTGTCAGCGAGCTTGGGTGATAGTTGACTATCAGCGAGCTGGGGTGATAGTAGTGTGTCAGCCAACTGCAGTGATAGTAGTGCTTCAGTCAGCTGGGGTGATAGCAGAGCGTCAGCAAACTGCGGTGATAGTAGAGTGTCAGCCAGCTGGGGTGATAGTAGTGTGTCAGCCAGCTACAGTGATAGTAGAGTGTCAGCCAGCAAAGGTGACAGTGGAGTGTCAGCTAATCGGAGTGATAGTAGAGTGTCAGCCAGATGTGATGATAGTAGAGAGTCAGCCAGCTGTGGTGATATTAGAGTGTCAGTCAGCTGGGGTAATAGTAGAATATCAACCAGCTGTGGTGATAGTAGAGTGTAAGCCAGCGATGGTGACAGTAGAGTGTCTGCCAGCTGCGGTGATAGTAGAGTGTCAGCTAGCTGGGGGTGATAGTAGAGTGTCAGCCAGCTGTAGTGGTAGTAGAGCTTTAGCCAGCTGTGGTGATAGTTGAGTGTCAGCCAGCTGAGGTGATAGTAGAGTGTCAGCCAGATGTGGTGATAGTAGAGTGTCAGACAGCTATATTGATAGTAGAGTGTCAGCTAACTGGGGTGATAGTAGATTGTCAGCCAGCTGGGGTGATAGTAGTGTCAGTTTGCTGGGATGATAGTAGAGTGTCAGCCAGCTGTGGTGATAGTAGACTATCAGCCAGCTGGCGTGATAGTAGAGTGACAGCCAGCTGCGGTGATAGTAGATTATCAGTCACCTGGTGTGATAGTAGTGTGTCAGCCAGCTGGGGTGATAGTAGACTGTCAGTCAGCTGTGGTTATAGTAGAGTGTCAGCCAGCTGCGGTGATAGTAGAGTGTCAGCCAGCTGCAGTGATAGTAGAGTGTCAGCCAGCTGCGGTGATATTAGAGTGTCAGCCAGCTAAGGTGACAGTGGAGTGTCAGCCAGTTGCGGTAATAGTTGAGTGTCGCCCATATGCGGTGATAGTAGAGTTTCAGCCAGCTTAGGTGACAGTGGAGTGTCAGCCAGCTAAAGTGACAGTAGAGTGTCAGCTAGCTGCGGTGATAGCAGAGTGTCGGCCAGCAACGGTGATAGTAGAGTGTTAGCCGGCTGGGATGATATAAGTGTGTCAGCTAGCTGGGGTGATAGTAGAGTTTCAGCCAGCTGGGATGATAGTAGAGTGTCAGTCAACTGGGGTGATAGTAGAGTGTCAGTCAGCTGCGGTGATAGTACAGTGTCAATCAGATGCATTGATAATTGACTATCATCCAGCTGGGGCGATAGTAGAATATCTGCCAGCTGGGGTGGTCGTAGAGAGTAAGCCAGCTGCGGTGATAGTTGACTATCAGCCAGCTGGGGTGATAGTAGTGTTAGCCACCTGAGGTGATAGTAGTGTTAGCTAGCTGGGGTGATAGTAGTGTGTCAGCCAACTGCAGTATTAGTAGTGCTTCAGGCAGCTGAGGTGATAGTAAAGTGTCAGCCAGCTGTGGTTATAGTAGAGTGTCAGCCAGCTGGGGTGATGGAAGAGTGTCAGTCAGCTGGGATGATAGTAGTGTCAGCCAGCAGGGGTGATAGTAGTGTGTCAGCGAACTGCATTGATAGTAGTGCTTCAGCCAGCTGGGGAGATAGTTTAGTGTCACCCAGCTGCTGTGATAGTTGAGTGTCAGTCAGCTGCGTTGATAGTAAAGTGTCAGCCAGCTGCAGTGATAATAGAGTGTCAGCCATCTAAGGTGACAGTGTAGTGTCAGCCAGCAGCGGTGATAGTAGAGTGTCAGCCAACTGCGTTGATAGTATTGTGTCAGCCAGCTAGGGTGAGAGTAGAGTGACAGTAAGCTGGGGTGATAGTAGACTGTCAGCCTGCTGCGGTGATTGTAGAGTGTCAGCTAGCTGGGGTAATATATAGAGTGTCAGTTAGCTGGGGTGATAGCAGAGTGTCGGCCAGCTGCTGTGATAGTAGAGTGTCAGCCAGCTGTGGTTATAGTAGAGTGCCAGCCGGCTGGGGTGATAGTAGAGTGTCAGTCTGCTGTGGTTATAGTAGAGTGTCAGCCTGCTGCGGTGATAGTAGAGTGTCAGCTAGCTGCGGTGATTGTAAAGTGTCAGCCAGCTAAGGGGACAGTGGAGTGTCAGCCAGGTAAGGGGACAGTGGAGTGTCAGCCAGTTGCGGTGAAAGTAGAGTGTCAGCCAACTAAGGTGACAGTAGAGTGTCAGCCAGCTAAGGTGACAGTAGAGTGTCAGCTAGCTGGGGTGATAGTAGAGTTTCAGCCAGCTGGGATGATAGTAGAGTGTCAGCCAGCTGGGGTGATATGAGAGTGTCAGCCAGCTGGGGTGATATGAGAGTGTCAGCCAGCTGGGGTGATATGAGAGTGTCAGCCAGCTGGGGTGATTGTAGAGTGTCAGCGAGCTTGGGTGATAGTTGACTATCAGCGAGCAGGGGTGATAGTAGTGTGAGCCAGCTGGGGTGATAGTAGTGTGTCAGCCAACTGCAGTGATAGTAGTGCTTCAGTTAGCTGGGGTGATAGCAGAGTGTCAGCAAACTGCGGTGATAGTAGAGTGTCAGCCAGCTGGGGTGATAGTAGTGTGTCAGCCAGCTAAAGTGATAGTAGAGTGTCAGCCAGCAAAGGTGACAGTGGAGTGTCAGCCAATCGGGGTGATAGTAGAGTGTCAGCCAGATGTGGTGATAGTAGAGTCAGCCAGCTGTGGTGATATTAGAGTGTCAGTCAGCTGGGGTGATAGTAGAATATCAACCAGCTGTGGTGATATTATAGTGTCAGTCAGCTGGGGTGATAGTAGAATATCAACCAGCTGTGGTGACAGTAGAGTGTCTGCCAGCTGCGGTGATAGTAGAGTGTCAGCTAGCTGGGGTGATAGTAGAGTGACAGAAAGCTGGGGTGATAGTAGAGTGTCAGCCAGCTGTAGTGGTAGTAGAGCTTTAGCCAGCTGTGGTGATAGTAGAGTGTCAGCCAGCTGAGGTGATAGTAGAGTGTCAGCCAGATGTAGTGATAGTAGAGTGTCAGACAGCTGTGGTGATAGTAGAGTGTCAGCTAGCAGGGGTGATAGTAGATTGTCAGCCAACTGGGGTGATAGTAGTGTCAGTTTGCTGGGATGATAGTAGAGTGTCAGCCAGCTGTGGTGATAGTAGACTATCAGCCAGCTGGCGTGATAGTAGAGTGACAGCCAGCTGCGGTGATAGTAGATTATCAGTCACCTGGTGTGATAGTAGTGTGTCAGCCAGCTGGGGTGATAGTAGACTGTCTGTCAGCTGTGGTTATAGTAGAGTGTCAGACAGCTGGGGTGATAGTTGACTATCAGTCAGCTGTGGTTATAGTAGAGTGTCAGCCAGCTGCAGTGATAGTAGAGTGTCAGCCAGCTGCGGTGATAGTAGAGTGTCAGCCAGCTGCGGTGATAGTAGAGTGTCAGCCAGCTGCGGTGATAGTAGAGTGTCAGCCAGCTGCGATGATAGTAGAGTGTCAGCCAGCTAAGGTGACAGTGGAGTGTCAGCCAGTTGCGGTGATAGTTGAGTGTCAGCCATCTGCGGTGATAGTAGAGTTTCAGCCAGCTTAGGTGACAGTGGAGTGTCAGCCAGCTAAAGTGACAGTAGAGTGTCAGCTAGCTGCGGTGATAGAAGAGTGTCAGCCAGTTGCGGTGATATTAGAGAGTCAGCCAGCTAAGGTGACAGTGGAGTGTCAGCCAGTTGCGGTGATAGTTGAGTGTCAGCCATCTGCGCTGATAGTAGAGTTTCAGCCAGTATAGGCGAGAGTGGAGTGTCAGCCAGCTAAAGTGACAGTAGAGTGTCAGCTAGCTGCGGTGATAGCAGAGTGTCGGCCAGCAACGGTGATAGTAGAGTGTTAGCCAGCTGGGATGATATAAGTGTGTCAGCTAGCTGGGGTGATAGTAGAGTTTTAGCCAGCTGGGATGATAGTAGAGTGTCAGTAAACTGGGGTGATATGAGAGTGTCTGTCAGCGGCCGTGGTAGTTGAGTGTCAGCCTGCTGCGGTGATAGTAGAGTGTCAGTCAGCTGCGGTGATAGTAGAGTGTCAGTCAGCTGCGGTGATAGTAGAGTGTCAGTCAGATGCATTGATAATTGACTATCATCCAGCTGGGGTGATAGTAGATTATCTGCCAGCTGGGGTGATCGTAGAGAGTAAGCCAGCTGCGGTGATAGTTGACTATCAGCCAGCTGGGGTGATAGTAGTGTTAGCCAGCTGGGGTGATAGTAGTGTGTCAGGCAACTGCAGTGATAGTAGTGCTTCAGACAGCTGCGGTGATAGTAGAGTGTCAGCCAGCTGCGGTGATAGTAGAGTGTCAGCCAGCTGCCTTAATAGAAGAGTGTCAGTCAGCTGGGGTGAGAGTAGTGTCAGCCAGCTGGGGTGATAGTAGTGTGTCAGCGAACTGCATTGATAGTAGCGCTTCAGCCAGCTGGGGTGATAGTTGAGTGTCAGTCAGCTGCGGTGATAGTATAGTGTCAGCCAGCTGCGGTGATAGTAGAGTGTCAGCCAGCTAAGGTGAGAGTATAGTGTCAGCCAGCTGCGGTGGCAGTAGAGTGTCAGCCAGCTGCGGTGATTGTAGAGTGTCAGCCAGCTGCGGTGATAGTAGAGTGTCAGCCAGCTGGGGTAATTGTAGAGTGTCAGCCAGCTAGGGTGACAGTAAGCAGGGGTGATAGTAGCCTGTCAGCCAGCTGGGGTGATAGTAGAGTGTCAGCTAACTGCGGTGATAGTAGAGTGTCAGCCAACTGCGGTGATATCAGAGTGTCGGCCAGCTGCGGTGATAAAAGAGAGTCAGCCAGCTGCGGAGATAGTAGAGTGTCAGTCAGCTGCGGTGTTAGTAGAGTGTCAATCAGCTGCAGAGATAATTGACTATCAGCCAGCTGGGGTGATAGTAGATTATCTGCCAGCTGGGGTGATAGTAGAGAGTCAAGCAGCTGCGGTGATACTTGACTATCAGCCATCTGGGGTGATAGTAGTGTTAGCCAGCTGGGGTGATAGTAGTGTGTCAGCACACTGCAGTGATAGTAGTGCTTCAGGCAGCTGGGGTGATAGTAAAGTGTCAGCCAGCTGTGGTTAAATTAGAGTGTCAGCCAGCTGGGGTGATAGAAGAGTGTCAGTCAGCTGGTATGATAGTAGTGTCAGCCAGCTGGGGTGATAGTAGTGTGTCAGCGAACTGCATTGATAGTAGTGCTTCAGCCAGCTGGGGAGATAGTAGAGTGTCACCCAGCTGCTGTGATAGTTGAGTGTCAGTCAGCTGCGTTGATAGTAGAGTGTCAGCCAGCTGCAGTGATAGTAGAGTGTCAGCCAGCTAAGGTGACAGTGTAGTGTCAGCCAGCAGCGGTGATAGTAGAGTGTCAGCCAGCTGCGTTGATAGTAGAGTGTCAGCCAGCTAGGTTGATAGTAGAGTGACAGTAAGGGGTGATAGTAGACTGTCAGCCTGTTGGGTTGATAGTGGAGTGTCAGCTAGCTGGGGTGATAGTAGAGTGTCAGTTAGCTGGGTTGATAGCAGAGTGTCGGCCAGCTGCTGTGATAGTAGAGTGTCAGCTAGCTGCGGTGATAGTAAAGTGTCAGCCAGCTGTGGTTATAGTAGAGTGCCAGCCGGCTGGGGTGATAGTAGAGTGTCAGTCTGCTGTGGTTATAGTAGAGTGTCAGCCTGTTGCGGTGATAGTAGAGTGTCAGCTAGCTGCGGTGATTGTAAAGTGTCAGCCAGCTAAGGTGACAGTAGAGTGTCAGTAGTGTAAAGTGCGACTAGAACCGCGCGCACCAGCTGCCAGCTGGCCCTCCATGGAGTGCCAGCCGACAGCCATTGCGTTTCGCCAGGGTCTGCGACTCTCTCTCTCTCTATCTGTCTCTGTCTCCCTGTCTCTCTCTCTATCTGTCTCAGTCTCTCTGTCTCCATGTCTCTCTCTCTCTCTATCTGTCTCTGTCTCTCTCTCCTCTCTCTCTCTATCTGTCTCTGTCTCCCTGTCTCTCTCTCTATCTGTCTCAGTCTCTCTGTCTCCATGTCTCTCTCTCTCTCTATCTGTCTCTGTCTCTCTCTCTCTCTCTCTCCAGATCATTTAATAGTTGGGGAAAGTAACATCATTTTCCTTTCTCCTGCTGCCGCTGTTCACATATCTTTCTCCATTTCACTTAGACTGACAACGCATCAGAGGATGACCATCATGTCAATTTTCAAGCCCGCCTTCACTCTCACCCTTACATCCTTGTAAGGTAACACGACCAATATGCTAACTTCGTTCTTTACCCAATATCATTAATGTAACGTGGAGAATATACCAACTTCATTCGTTCTTTGCCCAAATATCATTTTAAGAGTAACGATCTGTCTCTCTGTCTGTCTCTGTCTCTGTCCCTGCTCGCTCAGTCTCTCTCTCTCTCTCTCTCTCTCTCTCTCTCTCTCTCTCTCTCTCTCTCTCTCTCTCTCTCTCTCTCTCTCACTCGCTCTCTCTCACCCTCTCTAAAGTCCACCACACGACCCTTCACTTAGTAAACTCAGTCAAAGTCAGTAGGTTAGCGTTTACTAAAAGAGAGAAACATTCCATATCGTCACGAAGACGCGATCTCTACCTACAAATTGTTTATGTTAACTGTGATCATTGAAATGTATGCATGTTTACTCAATCTCCATCACATCTCCGTCCTACATCCATCCATTACAGCTGTGCGGGGCTATCTTGTCAAGGTCTCACCTTCGCGGCGGATTGAGGTGTACTGAGATAGTCAATGTAAAGGGATGACCCTTACCCTCCCCCCGTCCACCCCCACTTACCCTTACCCCTACCACCCCCTCCATGGCCGAACCATCACTGCCCCCTTCCCAGACCGGATGTTCAACTAAGCTTTAGTATCACCATTCTTTGCTGAAATAGCATTTTTTTAAAGATTATCCAGTCATAAGCTGGTCTTCAGTCTTATTATTATAACAAATCTTAATTTGATGTAAACACAACTGCGTGGGATATACATAGCACTCAGTGGACTCTCTCTCTCTCTCTCTCTCTCTCTCTCTCTCTCTCTCTCTCTCTCTCTCTCTCTCTCTCTCTCTCTCTGCAGATCATTTAATAGTTGGGGAAAGTAACATCATTTCCTTTCTCCTGCTGCCGCTGTTCACGTATCTTTCTCCATTTCACTTAGACTAATGGCAATTTTCGAGACCCATCGCTCACACCCTTATAACCTTGTAAGGTAACACGACCAACATGATGACAGCATTCTTTGCTCAAATATCATTAATGTAACGTGGACAATATACTAACTTCGTTCTTTGCCCAAATAACATTTTAAGAGTAACGAGCAACTTTCCGTCGATGTCTGAATAATGAAATGTAAAACCATGTTTAGCCATTACTGTACATCCAAACACAATAAAATATTTTTTTTGTTCCACACATACAAATTCCAAGCAAGTAAGCGTATATACGATAATATGGAAAAACACAGTCTTGATACTATTATTAAATTGACTTGTTCATTATCCCTGAGTTCAAGGCTGTCTCTCTTAAGACCTACATCATCCAATGTAAACACCAATCGATGAGAATAAGACCGGTGAGTCGATAGTGAAATAGCTCTGGGTTAAGTCTGTTTTTCAGTTCTTGTAACACAGTCAATGTAGCGTAATGGGAAACCAGTCTTTCTACTGCCTACATAAATAGCGTTTGAAAATGTATGCAAGTCTAGACAAACTCCTATAGCCCTTACATTCTAACACAAATAAAATATTAGCACATGATTGCATCGCATTATATCATCATTAAGTAACGTGGAGATCAACTTTCTGGCTGTTGTCCGAATATCATTATTGAAATGTGAACTCCATTTAGCCAAACACTATATCTCCATTACATCTCATAGCTTATGAATATTGCCGTATACCAGTTTTAACCCTCTATAACACAATGTAACATAACTTTCTACAGACCAAATATCGTTTTTAAATGAAAGTATGACTTAGTCCTTATTCATTACATCTCTCACCATATAAAATATTGGCGTCTACCCCTTTTAGCCCTCTGTAACACAATGTAACGCAACGTAACGTAACGCAAATCAACTTTTGCAGACCAAAATGTCATTTTGAAACGGAAAGTGAGGGATTAGTCCTTATTCATTACATCTCTCACCATATAAAATATTGACCTCGACCCCTTTTAGCCCTCTGTAACACAATGTAACGCAACTTAACGTAACGCAATCAACTTTTTGCAGTCCAAAATGTCATTTTGAAACGGAAAGTGAGGGTTAGACCATCTCCATTACATCTCTTACCATATAAATAATTGATGGCTACCCCTTTTAGCCCTCTGTAACACAATGTAACACAACGTAACATATCGCAAATCGACTTTTGCAGTCCAAAATGTCATTTTTAAATGAAAGTATGACTTAGTCCATCTTCATTACATCTCTCACCATATAAAATATTGGCGTCTACCCCTTTTAGCCCTCTGTAACACAATGTAACGCAACGTCGCGTAACGCAATCAACTTTTTGCAGTCCAAAAGGTCATTTTGAAACGGAAAGTGAGGGTTAGCCCATCTCCATTACATCTCTACCATATAATTAATTGTTGACTACCCCTTTTAGCCCTCTGTAACACAATGTAACACACCGTAACGTATCGCAAATCAACTTTTTGCAGTCCAAAATGTCATTTTTTAAATGAAAGTATGACTTAGCACATCTCTTACCATATAATATTGACCTCTACCAGTTTTAGCCCTCTAACACAATGTAACGTAACGCAATCAACTTTTACAGCCCAAAATGACATTTTTAAATAAAGTAGGACTTAGTCCATCTCCATTACATCTCCTTCCATAAGAATATTACGGTCTACCAGTTTTAGCCCTCTGTAACACAATGTAACGTAACGGGGAAAATCATCTTTGTCGGATGAGCAATAACATTATTGAAAATGACATCCGTGTTTAGCCATTACATCCAAACACACAAGAAAAATATTACCGCTTTTCTTGAGAAACTTATATGTGGAGATCATATCTCCAGAGTCCACACAATAAGCCACACCTCACACATCTTCTGTTTTCAAATCGCAGCTCGCATCTAATTTAATGTTATTTTTTTTTGCAGAAACTATGTTTTTGAGATTATGCTCAATGTCGGCAATTACTATTCGTATCATCAAACTCCTTTCAGTCAACAAATTCTCATTTCATATCGCGTGTGTAGATTAGAGAGAGAAGGCAAACATAGCGTGCAGCTAGTCAAAACTTATCATAACAGATATGATTTCACAGAGTTTTTCAACCCTTGCCAGTTTTTTTTCAATGTTGTCTCTTCACTCGTGCTAAGTGAGTCAGACAAAATGTGACATTTCATTTCATTATTAGCCATGCAATATGCTATTAGCTAGGTAGTCAAAACATATAACAAGCGTTATTTCACAGGAATTTTTTCTAGCAAATATGCTTCCTTTAAACAGTTCAACACATCAAACACCAGCAGTCTGCGAAATTCCCTTTAGTCAATAATCATCCTTTACAGTATTTCTTGACTAGAATAGCACTCCAAAACATAAGTGGTCATTTTTATTCTCACTGTCGCACTATAGTCAATAATTTGTTTCGCAGAGTGACAAGTTATGCATAGTGACGAGATTTCATGGTGTGCATAGTTTAAGAGAGTTCACACTGTATTAATTACGGTCATGGATATCTTATGTTATGTTTATGAAGACCATCTCTTCTTATTTTTTATCATTTTCGCGCCACACAGCTTTACAGTCTTCTCATATTCTTTTTCAAATAAAGTTTGCTTACTGTTTTCCAGTAGATCGGCCTCACATTACATATATTAATCAATTTTCAAATTCAGTTCAGTTCTTTTCAATATCGCAGCTTTGGTGCCCCCACAGCCTGTATCTAGTTCAAGACCTCTTATTATCAATGTCATTAATACGGATATCATCAACCACGTATTGGATGTCTCTGTCATTCAGTCATCAACGTAGTATGTGTTTAATGAACGTGAGAATCACTTCATGTGCACTCATTTTAGTTTAGTTTTAAGTTTTACATCTTGAATTAATACTGCTATTGGATAGCTCAGACATTCAGTTAACATCTCAGTAAGTGAAAATCTTTTCATGTGAGCTCATTTTTAGTTTAGGATAAGGTTTTTCCATCGTGAAATGCTATTATCAGTAACAAGGTATTGGATGACACTACCATTCAGTTTACATCTCAGTAACTGTTTACTGAACATTGTTATCCATCCATGCAACCTCATTTTTTAGTTTTAAGTTTCTACGTCGTAAAAATAAAATATTACTATCACCAGCCATGTATCGGATAGCTCAACCATTCAGTTAACATCTCAGTAAGTGAAAATCTTTTCATGTGAGCTCATTTTTAGTTTAGGATAAGGTTTTCCATCGTGAAATGCTATTATCAGTAGCCAGGTATTGGGTGGGTGGACCATCCAGTTTACATCTCAGTAACAGTTTACTGAACATAGTTATCCCTCCATGTGACCTCATTTTTAGTTTAAACTTTCTCAATCGTAAATAAAAATAAAATATTACTATCACAAACCTTGTATTGGCCTGCTCCGGCATTCAGTTTACATCTCAGTAAGTGTTTACTGAATGCAAAATCGCTACATGTGTGGTCATAAGGTTTTCTCATCGTGAAATGCTATTATCAGTAACCAGGTATTGGATGACACTACCATTCAGTTTACATCTCAGTAACTGTTTACTGAACATTGTTATCCATCCATGCAACCTCATTATTTTTAGTTTTAAGTTTCTACATCGTAAAAAATAAATATTACTATCACCACCCATGTAACGGTAGCTCAACCATTCAGTTTACAGCTCAGTAACTGTTTACTGAACATAGACATCCCTCCATGCGAGCTCATTTTTTAGTTTAAAGTTTCTCCATCGTAAAAAATAAAATATTACTATCACAAACCATGTATTGGGTGGGTCAACCATCTTGTTTACATCTCAGTAACAGTTTACTGAACATAGATATCCCTCTATGTGACCTCATTTTTAGTTTAAAGTTTCTCCATCCTAAATAAAAAATAAAATATTACTGTAACAAACTTTGTATTGACCAGCTCTGGCATTCAGTTTACAACTCAGTAAGTGTTTACTGAATGCAAATCGCTACATGTGTGGTCATTTAGTTTAAAGTTTCTCAATCTTAAAATATTACTATCAACATCAACCATGCATTGGCTGGCTTAGTCTTTCAGTTTACATCTCAGTGAGTGTTAACTGAATGTGGAAATTATCACGTGTTAGCATTTAGTTTAGTTTCAAGTTTCAATTAAATACTAACACCATCCCCGTATTGGGCTGTCGGGCATTCAGTTACACACTCGGAGAGTGTTTACTGAACGTCGAAATCATTTCCTGTAGGCCCGTTTTTTACTTAAACCCGTCTCCACTCCAAACCGGACCGCCGGTCCTGACTGGTTTGGAGTGGAGACGGGTTTAAGTAAAAAACGGGCCTACAGGAAATGATTTCGACGTTCAGTAAACACTCTCCGAGTGTGTAACTGAATGCCCGACAGCCCAATACGGGGATGGTGTTAGTATTTAATTGAAACTTGAAACTAAACTAAATGCTAACACGTGATAATTTCCACATTCAGTTAACACTCACTGAGATGTAAACTGAAAGACTAGCCAGGCAATGCATGGTTGATGATGATAGTAATATTTAAAGATTGAGAAACTTTAAACTAAATGACCACACATGTAACGATTTTGCATTCAGTAAACACTTACTGAGATGTAAACTGAAAGACTAAGCCAGCCAATGCATGGTTGATGTTGATAGTAATATTTTAAGATTGAGAAACTTTAAACTAAATGACCACACATGTAGCGATTTGCATTCAGTAAACACTTACTGAGTTGTAAACTGAATGCCAGTGCTGGTCAATACAAAGTTTGTGATAGTAATATTTTATTTTTTATTTAGGATGGAGAAACTTTAAACTAAAAATGAGGTCACATAGAGGGATATCTACGTTCAGTAAACTGTTACTGAGATGTAAACTGGATGGTTGACCCACCCAATACATGGTTTGTGATAGTAATATTTTATTTTTTACGATGGAGAAACTTTAAACTAAAAAATGAGCTCGCATGGAGGGATGTCTATGTTCAGTAAACAGTTACTGAGCTGTAAACTGAATGGTTGAGCTACCGTTACATGGGTGGTGATAGTAATATTTATTTTTTACGATGTAGAAACTTAAAACTAAAAATAATGAGGTTGCATGGATGGATAACAATGTTCAGTAAACAGTTACTGAGATGTAAACTGAATGGTAGTGTCATCCAATACCTGGTTACTGATAATAGCATTTCACGATGAGAAAACCTTATGACCACACATGTAGCGATTTTGCATTCAGTAAACACTTACTGAGATGTAAACTGAATGCCGGAGCAGGCCAATACAAGGTTTGTGATAGTAATATTTTATTTTTATTTACGATTGAGAAAGTTTAAACTAAAAATGAGGTCACATGGAGGGATAACTATGTTCAGTAAACTGTTACTGAGATGTAAACTGGATGGTCCACCCACCCAATACCTGGCTACTGATAATAGCATTTCACGATGGAAAACCTTATCCTAAACTAAAAATGAGCTCACATGAAAAGATTTTCACTTACTGAGATGTTAACTGAATGGTTGAGCTATCCGATACATGGCTGGTGATAGTAATATTTTATTTTTACGACGTAGAAACTTAAAACTAAAAAATGAGGTTGCATGGATGGATAACAATGTTCAGTAAACAGTTACTGAGATGTAAACTGAATGGTAGTGTCATCCAATACCTTGTTACTGATAATAGCATTTCACGATGGAAAAACCTTATCCTAAACTAAAAATGAGCTCACATGAAAAGATTTTCACTTACTGAGATGTTAACTGAATGTCTGAGCTATCCAATAGCAGTATTAATTCAAGATGTAAAACTTAAAACTAAACTAAAATGAGTGCACATGAAGTGATTCTCACGTTCATTAAACACATACTACGTTGATGACTGAATGACAGAGACATCCAATACGTGGTTGATGATATCCGTATTAATGACATTGATAATAAGAGGTCTTGAACTAGATACAGGCTGTGGGGGCACCAAAGCTGCGATATTGAAAAGAACTGAACTGAATTTGAAAATTGATTAATATATGTAATGTGAGGCCGATCTACTGGAAAACAGTAAGCAAACTTTATTTGAAAAAGAATATGAGAAGACTGTAAAGCTGTGTGGCGCGAAAATGATAAAAAATAAGAAGAGATGGTCTTCATAAACATAACATAAGATATCCATGACCGTAATTAATACAGTGTGAACTCTCTTAAACTATGCACACCATGAAATCTCGTCACTATGCATAACTTGTCACTCTGCGAAACAAATTATTGACTATAGTGCGACAGTGAGAATAAAAATGACCACTTATGTTTTGGAGTGCTATTCTAGTCAAGAAATACTGTAAAGGATGATTATTGACTAAAGGGAATTTCGCAGACTGCTGGTGTTTGATGTGTTGAACTGTTTAAAGGAAGCATATTTGCTAGAAAAAATTCCTGTGAAATAACGCTTGTTATATGTTTTGACTACCTAGCTAATAGCATATTGCATGGCTAATAATGAAATGAAATGTCACATTTTGTCTGACTCACTTAGCACGAGTGAAGAGACAACATTGAAAAAAAACTGGCAAGGGTTGAAAAACTCTGTGAAATCATATCTGTTATGATAAGTTTTGACTAGCTGCACGCTATGTTTGCCTTCTCTCTCTAATCTACACACGCGATATGAAATGAGAATTTGTTGACTGAAAGGAGTTTGATGATACGAATAGTAATTGCCGACATTGAGCATAATCTCAAAAACATAGTTTCTGCAAAAAAAAATAACATTAAATTAGATGCGAGCTGCGATTTGAAAACAGAAGATGTGTGAGGTGTGGCTTATTGTGTGGACTCTGGAGATATGATCTCCACATATAAGTTTCTCAAGAAAAGCGGTAATATTTTTCTTGTGTGTTTGGATGTAATGGCTAAACACGGATGTCATTTTCAATAATGATATTGCTCATCCGACAAAGATGATTTTCCCCGTTACGTTACATTGTGTTACAGAGGGCTAAAACTGGTAGACCGTAATATTCTTATGGAAGGAGATGTAATGGAGATGGACTAAGTCCTACTTTATTTAAAAATGTCATTTTGGGCTGTAAAAGTTGATTGCGTTACGTTACATTGTGTTAGAGGGCTAAAACTGGTAGAGGTCAATATTATATGGTAAGAGATGTGCTAAGTCATACTTTCATTTAAAAAATGACATTTTGGACTGCAAAAAGTTGATTTGCGATACGTTACGGTGTGTTACATTGTGTTACAGAGGGCTAAAAGGGGTAGTCAACAATTAATTATATGGTAGAGATGTAATGGAGATGGGCTAACCCTCACTTTCCGTTTCAAAATGACCTTTTGGACTGCAAAAAGTTGATTGCGTTACGCGACGTTGCGTTACATTGTGTTACAGAGGGCTAAAAGGGGTAGACGCCAATATTTTATATGGTGAGAGATGTAATGAAGATGGACTAAGTCATACTTTCATTTAAAAATGACATTTTGGACTGCAAAAGTCGATTTGCGATATGTTACGTTGTGTTACATTGTGTTACAGAGGGCTAAAAGGGGTAGCCATCAATTATTTATATGGTAAGAGATGTAATGGAGATGGTCTAACCCTCACTTTCCGTTTCAAAATGACATTTTGGACTGCAAAAAGTTGATTGCGTTACGTTACGTTGCGTTACATTGTGTTACAGAGGGCTAAAAGGGGTCGAGGTCAATATTTTATATGGTGAGAGATGTAATGAATAAGGACTAATCCCTCACTTTCCGTTTCAAAATGACATTTTGGTCTGCAAAAGTTGATTTGCGTTACGTTACGTTGCGTTACATTGTGTTACAGAGGGCTAAAAGGGGTAGACGCCAATATTTTATATGGTGAGAGATGTAATGAATAAGGACTAAGTCATACTTTCATTTAAAAACGATATTTGGTCTGTAGAAAGTTATGTTACATTGTGTTATAGAGGGTTAAAACTGGTATACGGCAATATTCATAAGCTATGAGATGTAATGGAGATATAGTGTTTGGCTAAATGGAGTTCACATTTCAATAATGATATTCGGACAACAGCCAGAAAGTTGATCTCCACGTTACTTAATGATGATATAATGCGATGCAATCATGTGCTAATATTTTATTTGTGTTAGAATGTAAGGGCTATAGGAGTTTGTCTAGACTTGCATACATTTTCAAACGCTATTTATGTAGGCAGTAGAAAGACTGGTTTCCCATTACGCTACATTGACTGTGTTACAAGAACTGAAAAACAGACTTAACCCAGAGCTATTTCACTATCGACTCACCGGTCTTATTCTCATCGATTGGTGTTTACATTGGATGATGTAGGTCTTAAGAGAGACAGCCTTGAACTCAGGGATAATGAACAAGTCAATTTAATAATAGTATCAAGACTGTGTTTTTCCATATTATCGTATATACGCTTACTTGCTTGGAATTTGTATGTGTGGAACAAAAAAAATATTTTATTGTGTTTGGATGTACAGTAATGGCTAAACATGGTTTTACATTTCATTATTCAGACATCGACGGAAAGTTGCTCGTTACTCTTAAAATGTTATTTGGGCAAAGAACGAAGTTAGTATATTGTCCACGTTACATTAATGATATTTGAGCAAAGAATGCTGTCATCATGTTGGTCGTGTTACCTTACAAGGTTATAAGGGTGTGAGCGATGGGTCTCGAAAATTGCCATTAGTCTAAGTGAAATGGAGAAAGATACGTGAACAGCGGCAGCAGGAGAAAGGAAATGATGTTACTTTCCCCAACTATTAAATGATCTGCAGAGAGAGAGAGAGAGAGAGAGAGAGAGAGAGAGAGAGAGAGAGAGAGAGAGAGAGAGAGAGAGAGAGTCCACTGAGTGCTATGTATATCCCACGCAGTTGTGTTTACATCAAATTAAGATTTGTTATAATAATAAGACTGAAGACCAGCTTATGACTGGATAATCTTTAAAAAAATGCTATTTCAGCAAAGAATGGTGATACTAAAGCTTAGTTGAACATCCGGTCTGGGAAGGGGGCAGTGATGGTTCGGCCATGGAGGGGGTGGTAGGGGTAAGGGTAAGTGGGGGTGGACGGGGGGAGGGTAAGGGTCATCCCTTTACATTGACTATCTCAGTACACCTCAATCCGCCGCGAAGGTGAGACCTTGACAAGATAGCCCCGCACAGCTGTAATGGATGGATGTAGGACGGAGATGTGATGGAGATTGAGTAAACATGCATACATTTCAATGATCACAGTTAACATAAACAATTTGTAGGTAGAGATCGCGTCTTCGTGACGATATGGAATGTTTCTCTCTTTTAGTAAACGCTAACCTACTGACTTTGACTGAGTTTACTAAGTGAAGGGTCGTGTGGTGGACTTTAGAGAGGGTGAGAGAGAGCGAGTGAGAGAGAGAGAGAGAGAGAGAGAGAGAGAGAGAGAGAGAGAGAGAGAGAGAGAGAGAGAGAGAGAGAGAGACTGAGCGAGCAGGGACAGAGACAGAGACAGACAGAGAGACAGATCGTTACTCTTAAAATGACATTTGGGCAAAGAACGAATGAAGTTGGTATATTCTCCACGTTACATTAATGATATTGGGTAAAGAACGAAGTTAGCATATTGGTCGTGTTACCTTACAAGGATGTAAGGGTGAGAGTGAAGGCGGGCTTGAAAATTGACATGATGGTCATCCTCTGATGCGTTGTCAGTCTAAGTGAAATGGAGAAAGATATGTGAACAGCGGCAGCAGGAGAAAGGAAAATGATGTTACTTTCCCCAACTATTAAATGATCTGGAGAGAGAGAGAGAGAGAGAGACAGAGACAGATAGAGAGAGAGAGAGACATGGAGACAGAGAGACTGAGACAGATAGAGAGAGAGACAGGGAGACAGAGACAGATAGAGAGAGAGAGAGTCGCAGACCCTGGCGAAACGCAATGGTAATGGGTGTCCCACCACTTCCGGTGTCGTAGGAGAAATACCCAGACTAGTTGGAAAGATGACCAGTCAGGCTCCAACCTGCGACCAGTACGCTTACCCCGTCGCGACATTGAAAAACGCTTTAGGTAATGGTACTCCCCTCCTGCAGGAGACTTTGCCCTCATCCTCACACACACTTAGCTCTTCCTGTAGGGGACGTTAATGGTTTGTCTAACCACATAATGGCCCGCTGCAGTCTCACAACGAGAGTGACTTCTCTCTTTCTTGACCCGAACACAGAAAAAGCCAGGTGCAGTCCCGTGTCTTTTCCGTGCATTTCTTACAAACATCACTTAAGACCTTCCTGTAGGGGAGTCAATGGGTTTGTCTAACCACATAATGGCCCAGAGCACTCTCTCCCGACGAAGGGGAAACTCCATCCAGCTCCCATCCCAAAACAACATAACAGACCGTGCTGCCTTCTCTCATCTACACACTAACTCACGATCAACTCTTTTACTCCTTCCTCCATCTTCCTTCTATTTTCTTACTCTATCACTTACTCTACCACTTACTCTCATCTTTCCTGACCACTTACCTTAACCCCTGAGGACTGGAGCGACGCGCTCCAATTACCTCCGACACGCGCCATAACTTCCGGGAAATTCCCCGAAAAAAACTTGAGGAATGGGAGCGACGCGCGCCACCTGTCAGCTGCCCAACATGACCTCCCCTCTTTCCTGTCCACATACCCAAACACAACACGCTCACACGCGTCCGAAACGCGCCAAAACTTCCGGGAAATTCCCCCAAAAGCCTGTGTGACTAGACACCCGCGCGCCACCTGTCAGGTGAGAGCGTCCGAAACGCGCCAAACTTCCGGGAAATTCACCCAAAAGTCTGTGTGACTAGACACCTGCGCATCACCTGTCGGCTGGCACTCCATGGAGGACCAGCTGGCAGCTGGTGCGCGCGGTTCTAGTCACATATTTCACTACTGTTAGGAAGTTTTCTTTTAGTGTGAGAGTAGTGGAAAAATGGAATGATCTTATGGAGCATTTTGTGGAAGCAAATTCTATTCATAATTTTAAAACTAGATATGACAGGGAAATAGGACCGGAGTCATTGCTGTAGGAAACCGGCTCGAAAGGCGGGATTCAAGAGTCAATGCTCGATCCTGCAGGCACAAATACGTGAGTACAAATAGATAAGTTCACAAACAAGGCAGTGGAAACAGGAGGCCAGACACCAGATACAGAATATGAGATGAAGTACTTCCTGAAACGCACAGAGAGAAAGATATAGTTAATATCACACCAAAACTGTCTTCTGAAGCCCACAAAAAAAAATAGAATTACATCTGCGGCACATGCGTGGCTGGCTAACATCAGAACAACCTTCAGGAACCTGTGTAAGGAATCATTCAGAATCTTGTATACGGCATATGTAAGACTGGAGTATACGGCCCCAGCATAGAGCCTTGTCAAGCACAAGACGAAGGTTGAAAAAGTTAAGTGGTATGCCACTAGACTAGTCCCAAAACTAAGAGGCATTAGTTACGAGGAAAGGCTGCGTAAAATGCACCTCACGACACTGGAAGACAGAAGAGTATGGGAAGACATGATCACTACCTACAAAATTCTGTGAGGAATTGGTAGGGTAGTTAAGGATAAAAAGTTTAAAACGGGTGGTACGCGAACAAGGGGACACAGGTGGAGATCGAGTACCTAAATGAGCCACAGGGACGTTAGAAAGAACTATTTCAGTGTCAGAGTAGTTAACAGGTGGAATGCATTAGACAGTGATGTGGTGGAGGCTGACTCTATACACAGTTTCAAATGTAGATATGATAGAGCCCAGTAGGCTTAGGAATCTGTACACCAGTTGATTGACAGTTAAGAGGCGGGACCAAAGTGCCAGAGTTCAACCCCCGCAAGTACAACAAGGTGTACACACACACACACACCACTCCCGTTGCCAACAACAGGACACGTAGCGTCGCTACCACTCCCGCTGTCAAAAACGGGACTACCACTCCCGCTGTCAACAACGGGACTACCACTCCCGTTGTCCGAGGTAGGCCTAGTCTCATTTTGCGCCGCTCTTCATTATCTGGAGGAGGGCGTCTTCGCACCTCTCGATGTTTGCCGCATCATACCCATAGATCTCTGCTCTCCCTTCACACCAATTGAGCGAGATAAATACGTTGAATTGGACCTCAAGATCTTAGATTCTTTTTCCTTTAAGGCCAATAATTGCACCCTAAAACTTTCTGGGGCAGGTTATCCACGACCTAATCGTTTGGTTTTAGCCTTTGTTTGTCCTTGTTGTTGTTGTTGACTTGGGTGTTGATGTTGTTGTTGTTGTTGTTGACTTGGGTGTTGATGTTGTTGTTGTTGTTGACTTGGGTGTTGATGTTGTTGTTGTTGTTGACTTGGGTATTGATGTTGTTGTTGTTGTTGTTGACTTGGGTGTTGATGTTGTTGTTGTTGATGTTTTTGTTGCTGATGTTGTTGTTGTTGCTCCTGTTGATGTTGTTGTTGTTGTTGTTGTTGTTGTTTTGGGTGTTGTACCGGTCTGTTTTTGGGTTTACACGGTATGTGAGGGTGTGTGATCAGGCTTTGTGGGAGAGAGATTTAGCTCCGTGGAAGTAGTACTCTCTACTAGAGTGGGCGTAGAGTGTACGCCTGACCCACTGTTAAGGCAGAGATAGAGAAGGACGGAGACGAAAATCACTGCTATTTTCCAGCTGAACCATCCTTCGGGAGGCTGGGTCTTGGGCTCCTCTCCCACCAGCAGCAGGAAGGCCTTGAGTCCCTCCACCTGCATGCGTGTGTGTTGTTGCCGCCGGTGTGTGCCCACTAGAGGCAGGTGGTCCAGGAGGGAGTCTAGCCGTTGATCCTGTAGGAGTGAGGGGTCACAAGTGGGCAGAGGTGGAAGCAGGTTGAGATCGACAGCCACCTGCCGCGCCTGGCCTCCTGCTCCAGTGTTGTCCTCTTGGTAGTCCTTCACCTACTGCCGCAGCTGGAGCAGTTGGTTCCTGCTCTAAGATTCCCCCGCCATTTGCCACTGGGCATATCTTCCCATCATCCCCACCACTAACACCACAACAATAATAATCTTACCCATCTTTCCTCTGGAAATATCTATTGGGCAGAGGAAACTATCAGGAAAAGCACCAAGCAACACGACTAGGGTCTATAAAAGATGGTTTAATCTGTGTAAAGAATCATGGGGTTAGATGACTATCAGAGATGGAGGAAATTTAGTTAGCTTGGATGTGTTGAGGTTTGGCATGGGAGGCTGGACCCGTCCAGGATCACCACCAAAAAGGCAGGGTCCAACAGCTGGATAATGTCACACCAATACTTCATTGTATTGAAGTTCAATAGTTCATTGTTGTAGTAATCGTTGTTGAAATGTTCATTGTTGTAATGCTCGTTGTTGTAGTGTTCGTTGTTGTAGTGTTCGTTGTTGAAGTGTTCGTTGTTGTTTTGTTCGTTGTTGTAGTGTTCAATGTTGTATTGTTCGTTGTTGTAGTGTTAATTATTGTAGTGTTCGTTGTTGTGGTGTGCGTTGTGTTAATGGTCGTTTTTGTGATTTTCGTTGTTGTAATGTTCGTTGTTGAGGTGTCCGTTGTTGTAAAGTTCGTTGTTGTGGAGTTCGTTGTTGTGGTGTTCGTTGTTGTATTGTTCGTTGTTGTGGTGTTCGTTGTTGTAAAGTTCATTGTTGTGGTGTTTGTTGTTAAGGGTTTCGTAGTTGTAGTGTTCGTTGTTGTAGTGTTCGTTGTTGTAGTGTTCGTTGTTCTGATTTTCGTTGTTGTAGTGTTCATTATTGTGGTGTTCGTTGTTGAGATGTTCGTTGTTGTGATGTTCGTTGTTGTGATGTTCGTTGCTGTGGTGTTCGTTGTTGTAGTGTTCGTTGTTGAGATGTTCGTTGTTGTGGTGCTCGTTGTTGTAGTGTTAATTGTTGTAGTGTTCGTAGTTGAGATGTTCGTTGTTGAGACGTTCGTTGTTGAGATGTTCGTTGTTGAGATGTTCGATGCTGTGGTCTTCGTTGTTGTGATGTTCGTTGTTGTGGTGTTCGTTGTTGTAGTGTTCGTTGTTGAGAGGTTCGTTGTTGAGATGTTCGTTGTTGAGATGTTCGTTGTTGTAAAGTTCGTTGTTGTGGTGTTTGTTGTTGAGATATTCGTAGTTGTAGTGTTCGTTGTTGAGATGTTCGTTGTTGTGGTGTTCGTTGTTGTGATGTTCGTTGTTGTGGTGTTCGTTGTTTTAGTGTTCGTTGTTGAGAGGTTCGTTGTTGAGATGTTCGTTGTTGAGATGTTCGTTGTTGTGGTGTTTGTTGTTAAGATGTTCGTAGTTGTAGTGTTTGTTGTTGTAGTGTTCGTTGTTGAAGTGTTCGTTGTTCTGATTTTCGTTGTTGTAGTGTTCATTATTGTGGTGTTCGTTGTTCTAGTGTTCTTTGTTGTAGTGTTAATTATTGTGGTGTTCATTGTTGTGGTGCTCATTGTTCTAGTGTTTGTTGTTGTAGTGTTCGTTGTTGAGATGTTCGTTGCTGAGATGTTCGTTTTTGTGATGGTCGTTGTTGTGATGTTCGTTGTTGTAGTGTTCGTTGTTGAGATGTTAGTTGTTGTGGTGTTCGTTCTTGTAGTGTTCATTGTTGTAGTGTTCGTTGTTGAGATGTTCGTTGTTGAGATGTTCATTGTTGTAGTGTTCGTTGTTTTAGTGTTCGTTGTTGTAATGTTCGTTGTTGTGGTGTTCGTTGTGGTAGTGTACGTTGTTGTAGTGTTCGTTGTTGTAGTGTTCGTTGTTTTGGTGTTTGTTGTTGTAGTGTTCGTTGTTGTGGTGTTTGTTGTTGTAGTGTTCGTTGTTGTAGTGTATGTTGTTGTAGAGTTCACTACGTACACTACGTTTTTGTACTGGTCACTACGTACACTACGTTGTTGTAGTGTTCGTTGTTGTAATGTTCGTTGTTGTAGTGTTCGATGTTGTAGTGTTCGTTGTTGTAAAGTTCGTTGTTGTAGTGTTCGTAGATGTAAGGTTCGTTGTTTTAGTGTTCGTTCTTGTAGTGTTCATTGTTGTAATGTTCGTTGTTGTAGTGTTCATTGTTATAATGTTAGTTATTGTAGTGTTCGTTGTTGTAATGTTCGCTGTTATAGTGTTCGTTGTTGTAGTGTTCATTGTTGTAATGTTCGTTGTTGTAGTGTTTGTTGTTGTAGTGTTCGTTGTTGTAGTGTTCATTGTTGTAATGTTCGTTGTTGTAGTGTTCGTTGTTGTAGTGTTCGTTTTTGTAGTGTTCGTTGTTGTGGTGTTCATTGTTGTGGTGTTCGTTGGTGTGGTGTTCGTTGTTGTTGTGTTCGTTGTTGTGCTGTTCGTTGTTGAGATGTTCGTTGTTGTGGTGTTCGTTGTTTTAGTGTTTGTTTTTGTGGTGTTCGTTATTGAAGTGTTCTTTGTTGTAGTGTTCGTCGATGTAGTGTTCGTTGTTGTAGTGTTCGTTTTTGTTGTGTTCGTTGTTGTATTGCTCGTTGTTGAGATGTTCGTGGTTGTGGTGTTAGTTGTTGTGGTGTTAGTTGTTGTGGTGTTCGTTGTTGTGGTGTTCGTTGTTGTAGTGTTCGTTGTTGTAGTGTTCGTTGTTGAAGTGTTCGTTGTTGTGGTGTTCATTGTTGTAGTGTTCGTTGTTGTGGTGTTCGTTTTTGTAGTGTTCGTTGTTGTGGTGTTTGTATTTGTAGTGTTCGTTGTTGAAGTGTTCGTTGTTGTGGTGTTCATTGTTGTAGTGTTCGTTGTTGTTGTGTTCGTTGTTGTAGTGTTCGTTGTTGTGGTGTTTGTTGTTGTAGTGTTCGTTGTTGTAGTGTTCATTGTTATAATGTTCGTTGTTTTAGTGTTCGTTGTTGTGGTGTTCGTTGTTGTAATGTTCGTTGTTGTAGTGTTCGTTGTTGTAATGTTCGTTGTTGTAGTGTTCATTGTTGTAATGTTAGTTGTTGTAGTGTTCGTTGTTGTAATGTTCGTTGTTGTAGTGTTCGTTGTTGTAGTGTATGTTGTTGTAGTGTTCACAACGAACACTACGTTGTTGTAGTGTTCATTGTTGTAATGTTTGTTGTTGTAGTGTTCGGTGTTGTAGTGTTCGTTGTTGTAATGTTCGTTGTTGTAGTGTTCGTTGTTGTAATGTTCGTTGTTGTAGTGTTTGTTGTTGTAGTGTTCGTTGTTGTAGTGTATGTTGTTGTACTGTTCGTTGTTGTAGTGTTTCTTGTTGTAATGTCCGTTGTTGTGCAGTTCGTTCTTATAACGTTCGTTGTTGCAGTGTTCGTTGTTCTAATGTTCGTTGATGTGGTGTTCGTTGTTGTAGTGTTCGTTGTTGTTGTGTTCGTTGTTGTGGTGTTCGTTGTTGTAATGTTAGTTGTTGTAGTGTTCGTTGTTGTAATTTTCTTTGTTGTGGTGTTCGTTATTGTAGTGTTCGTTGTAGTGGTGTTCTTTGTTTTGGTGTACGTTGTTGTAGTGTTCGTTGTTGAAGTGTTCGTTGTTGTTTTGTTCTTTCTTGAAGTGTTCAAATTTGTATTGTTCGTTGTTGTAGTGTTAATTTTTGAAGTGTTCGTTGTTGTGGTGTTCGTTGTTGTAGTGTTCGTTGTTATACTGTACGTTGTTGAGATGTTCGTTGTTGAGATGTTCGTTGTTGTGATGTTCATTCTTGTGGTGTTCTTTGTTGTAGTGTTCGATGTTAAGATGTTCGTTGTTGTGGTGCTCGTTGTTGTAGTGTTCATTGTTGTAGTGTTCGTAGTTGAGATGTTCGTTGTTGAAACGTTCGTTGTTAAAATGTTCGTTGTTGAGATGTTCGTTGTTGTGGTGTTCGTTGTTGTGATGTTCGTTGTTCTAGTGTTCGTTGTTGTAGTGTTCGTTGTTGAGAGGTTCGTTTTTGAGATTTTCGTTGATGAGATGTTCGTTGTTATAAAGTTCATTGTTGTAGTGTTCGTTGTTGAAGTGTTCGTTGTTCTGATTTTCGTTGTTGTAGTGTTCATTATTGTGGTGTTCGTTGTTGTGGTGTTCGTTGTTCTAGTGTTCGTTGTTGTAGTGTTCATTATTGTGGTGTTCTTTGTTCTAGTGTTCGTTGTTGTAGTGTTCGTTATTGAGATGTTCGTTGTTGAGATGTTCGTTGTTGTGATGGTCGTTGTTGTGATGTTCGTTGTTGTAGTGTTCGTTGTTGAGATGTTCGTGTTGTGGTGTTTGTTGTTGTATTGTTCATTGTTGTAGTGTTCGTTGTTAAGATGTTCGTTGTTGAGATGTTCGTTGTTGTAAAGTTCGTTGTTGTGGTGTTTGTTGTAGAGATGTTCGTAGTTGTAGTGTTCGTTGTTGTAGTGTTCGTTGTTCTGATTTTCGTTGTTGTAATGTTTATTATTGTGGTGTTCGTTGTTGTAGTGTTCATTGTTGTAATGTTCTTTGTCGTAGTGTTCGTTCTTGCAGTGTTCATTGTTGTAATGTTCGTTGTTGTAGTGTTCATTGTTGTAATGTTCGTTGTTGTAGTGTTCGTTCTTGAAGTGTTCATTGTTGTAATGTTCATTGTTGTAGTGTTCATTGTTGTAATGTTAGTTGTTGTAGTGTTCGTTGTTGTAATGTTCGTTGTTGTAGTGTATGTTGTTGTAGTGTTCACTACGTACACTACGTTATTGTAGTGTTCATTGTTGTAATGTTCGTTGTGGTAGTGTTTGTTGTTGTAGTGTTCATTGTTGTAGTGTTCGTTGTTGTACTTTTCGTTGTTGAGATGTTCGTTGTTGAGATGTTCGTTGTTGTGATGTTCGTTGTTGTGGTGTTCGTTGTTGTAGTGTTCGTTGTTGTAATGTTCGTTGTTGTTGTGTTCGTTGTTGTAGTGTTCATTGTTGTAATGTTCGTTGTTGTAGTGTTTGTTGTTGTAGTGTTCGTTGTTGTACTGTTCGTTGTTGAGATGTTCGTTGTTGAGATGTTCGTTGTTGTGATGTTCGTTGTTGTGGTGTTCGTTGTTGTAGTGTTCGTTGTTGAAATGTTCGTTATTGTGGTGTTCGTTGTTGTGGTGTTTGTTGTTGTTGTGTTCGTTGTTGAGTTGTTTGTCGTTGAGATGTTCGTTGTTGTGGTGTTCATTGTTGTAGTGTTCGTTGTTGTGATGTTCGTTGTTGTAGTGTTCGTTGTTATAGTGTTCGTTTATATGGTGGTCGTTGTCGTAGTGTTCGTTGTTGTAGTGTTCGTTGTTGTAGTGTTCGTCATTGTCGTGTTCGTTTTTGTTGTGTTCGTTGTTGTAGTGTTCGGTGTTGTGATGTTCGTTGTTGAGATGTTCGTTGTTGTGGTTTTCGTTGTTGTAGTGTTCGTTGTTGAAATGTTCGTTGTTGTGGTGTTCGTTATTGTGGTGTTTGTTGTTGTAGTGTTCGTTGTTGAGATGTTCGTTGATGAGATGTTCGTTGTTGTGGTGTTCGTTGTTGTAGTGTTCGTTGTTGTGATGTTCGTTGTTGCAGTGTTCCTTGTTGTAATATTCGTCGTTGTAGTGTTCGTTGTTTTAGTGTTCGTTTATGTAGAATGGAAGAATGGAAGTAACTGCAAAGGGCCTATTGGCCCATATTTCTTGATGCTTCTATATTAGTGCGGAGTCTTGAAGTGGGTAGAATATAGTTGTGCATTAATTGGGTGTTGATTGCTAGTGTTGACTTCTTAATGTGTAGTGCCTCGCAGATATCAAGCCGCATGCTATCGCTGTATCTATCGATGATTTCCGTGTTTTTTGTTAAGACTTCTCTGGTGATGGTCTGGTTGTGGGAAGAGATTATTGCTTCCTAAATGGAGCCCTGTTGCTTATGTATCGTTAATCGCCTGGAAAGAGATATTGTTGTCTTGCCTATATACTGAGTTCTTTGAGGCTTACAGTCCCCAAGTGGGCATTTGAAGGCATAGACGACATTGGTCTCTTTTAGAGCGTTCTGCTTTGTGTCTGGAGAGTTACTCATGAGTAGGTTGGCCGTTTTCTTGGTTTTATAGTAAATCGTCAGTTGTATCTTCTGGTTTTTGTCTGTAGGGATAACTTTTCTATTAACAATATCTTTCAGAACCCTTTCCTCCGTTTTATGAGCTGTGGAAAAGAAGTTCCTGTATAGGAACTTAGATTCGAAAGTACTTAAGGAAATTCCTGTTTCAATTTTCCTCCGTGGTCTCTCTCTCTCTCTCTCTCTCTCTCTCTCTCTCTCTCTCTCTCTCTCTCTCTCTCTCTCTCTCTCTCTCTCTCTCTCTCTCTCTCTCTCTCTCTCTCTCTCTCTCTCTCTCTCTCTCTCTCTCTCTCTCTCTCTCTCTCTCTCTCTCTCTCTCTCTCTCTCTCTCTCTCTCTCTCTCTCTCTCTCTCTCTCTCTCTCTCTCTCTCTCTCTCTCTCTCTCTCTCTCTCTCTCTCTCTCTCTCTCTCTCTCTCTCTCTCTCTCTCTCTCTCTCTCTCTCTCTCTCTCTCCTCTCTCTCTCTCTCTCTCTCTCTCTCTCTCTCTCTCTCTCTCTCTCTCTCTCTCTCTCTCTCTCTCTCTCTCTCTCTCTCTCTCTCTCTCTCTCTCTCTCTCTCTCTCTCTCTCTCTCTCTCTCTCTCTCTCTCTCTCTCTCTCTCTCTCTCTCTCTCTCTCTCTCTCTCTCTCTCTCTCTCTCTCTCTCTCTCTCTCTCTCTCTCTCTCTCTCTCTCTCTCTCTCTCTCTCTCTCTCTCTCTCTCTCTCTCTCTCTCTCTCTCTCTCTCTCTCTCTCTCTCTCTCTCTCTCTCTCTCTCTCTCTCTCTCTCTCTCTCTCTCTCTCTCTCTCTCTCTCTCTCTCTCTCTCTCTCTCTCTCTCTCTCTCTCTCTCTCTCTCTCTCTCTCTCTCTCTCTCTCTCTCTCTCTCTCTCTCTCTCTCTCTCTCTCTCTCTCTCTCTCTCTCTCTCTCTCTCTCTCTCCTCTCTCTCTCTCTCTCTCTCTCTCTCTCTCTCTCTCTCTCTCTCTCTCTCTCTCTCTCTCTCTCTCTCTCTCTCTCTCTCTCTCTCTCTCTCTCTCTCTCTCTCTCTCTCTCTCTCTCTCTCTCTCTCTCTCTCTCTCTCTCTCTCTCTCTCTCTCTCTCTCTCTCTCTCTCTCTCTCTCTCTCTCTCTCTCTCTCTCTCTCTCTCTCTCTCTCTCTCTCTCTCTCTCTCTCTCTCTCTCTCTCTCTCTCTCTCTCTCTCTCTCTCTCTCTCTCTCTCTCTGTATATATATATATATATATATATATATATATATATATATATATATATATATATATATATATATATATATATATATATATATATATATATATATATATATATATATATATATATATATATATGTCGTACCTAGTAGCCAGAATGCACGTCTCAGCCTACTATGCAAGGCCCAATTTGCCTAATAAGCGAAGTTTTCACGAATTAATTGTTTTTCGACTACATAACCTACCTAACCTAACCTAACCTAACGTTTTCGGCTACCTAACCTAACCTAACCTATAGAGATAGGTTAGGTAGGGTTGGTTAAGTTCGGTCATATATCTACGTTAATTTTAACTCCAATAAAAAAAATTGACGTCACACATAATGAAATGGGTAGCTTTATCATTTCATAAGAAAAAAATTAGAGAAAATATATTAATTCAGGAAAACTTGGCTTATTAGGCAAATCGGATCTTGCATATTAGGCTGAGAAGTGCGTTCTGGCTACTAGGTACGACATATATATATATATATATATATATATATGTCGTACCTAGTAGCCAGAACTCACTTCTCAGCCTACTATTCAAGGCCCGATTTGCCTAATAAGCCAAGTTTTCCTGAATTAATATATTTACTATAATTTTTTTCTTATGAAATGATAAAGCAACCCTTTTCTCTATGTATGAGGTCAATTTTTTTTTATTGGAGTTAAAATTATCGTAGATATATGACCGAACCTAACCAACCCTACCTAACCTAACCTAACCTATATTTATAGGTAAGGTTAGGTTAGGTAGCCAAAAAAAGCTAGGTTAGGTTAGGTTAGGTAGGTTAGGTAGACGAAAAAACATTAATTCATGAAAACTTGGCTTATTAGGCAAATCGGGCCTTGAATAGTAGGCTGAGAAGTGCGTTCTGGCTATTAGGTACGACATATATATATATATATATATATATATATATATATATATATATGTCGTACCTAGTAGCCAGAACGCACTTCTCGGCCTACTATGCAAGGCCCGATTTGCCTAATAAGCCAAGTTTTCCTGAATTAATATATTTTCTCTAATTTTTTTCTTATGAAATGATAAAGCTGCCCATTTCATTATGTATGAGGAGAATTTTTTTTATTGGAGTTAAAATTAACGTAGATATATGACCGAACCTAACCAACCCTACCTAACCTAACCTAACCTATCTTTATAGGTTAGAGTAGGTTAGGTAGCCGAAAAAGTTAGGTTAGGTTAGGTTAGGTAGGTTAGGTCGTCGAAAAACAATTATTTCATGAAAAATTGGCTTATTAGGCAAATCGGGCCTTGCATAGTAGGCTGAGCAGTGCATTCTGGCTACTAGGTACGACATATATATATATATATATATCTATATCTATATCTATATATATATATATATATATATATATATATATATATATATATATATATATATATATATATATATATATATATATATATATATATATGTCGTACCTAGTAGCCAAAACTCACTTCTCAGCCTGCTATGCAAGGCCCGATTTGCCTAATAAGCTTAGTTTTCATGAATTAATGTTTTTTCGACTACCTAACGTACCTAACCTAACCTAACCTAACATTTTCGGCTACCTAACCTAACCTAACCTATAAAGATAGGTTAGGTTAGGTTAGGTAGGGTTGGTTAGGTTCGGTGATATATCTACGTTAATTTTAACTCCAATAAAAAAAAATTGACCTCATACATAGTGAAATGGGTATCTTTATCATTTCATAAGAAAAAAAATAGAGAAAATATATTAATTCAGTAAAACTTGGCTTATTAGGCAAATCGGGCCTTGCATAGTAGGCTGAGAAGTGAGTTCTGGCTACTAGGTACGACATATATATATATATATATATATCGTACCTAGTAGCCAGAACGCACTTCTCAGCCTACTATGCAAGGCCCAATTTGCCTAATAAGCCAAGTTTTCATGAATTAATTGTTTTTCGACTACCTAACCTACCTAACCTAACCTAACCTATCTTGTTCAGCTACCTAACCCAACCTTACCGATAAAGATAGGTTAGGTTAGGTTAGGTAGGGTTGGTTAGGTTCGGTCATATATCTACGTTAATTTTAACTACAATAAAAAAAAATTGACCTCATACATAATGAAATGGGTAGCTCTATCATTTCATAAGAAAAAAATTAGAGAAAATATATTAATTCGTGAAAACTTGGCTTATTAGGCAAATTGGGCCTTGCATAGTAGGCTGAGAAGTGCGTTCTGGCTACTAGGTACGATATATATATATATATATATATATATATATATATATATATATATATATATATATATATATATATATATATATATATATATATATATATATATATATATATATATGTATATATGACAATGTCAGACCACCGAGGAAAATGAAACAGGAATTTCCTTAAGTACTTTCGTATATTAAATACATCTTCAGAAGGATTCCTTCTGAAGATGTATTTAATATACGAAAGTGCTTAAGGAAATTCCTGTTTCATTTTCCTCTGTGGTCTGACATTGTCACATTCTTAATCACGTGTTTATTTTCGTGATATACACATATGTATATATATATATATATATATATATATATATATATATATATATATATATATATATATATATATATATATATATATATATATATATATATATATATATATATATATATATATATATATATATATATATATATATATATATATGTCGTACCTAATAGCCAGAACGTACTTATCAGCCTACTATTCAAGGCCCGATTTGCCTAATAAGCCAAGTTTTCATGAATTAATGTTTTTTCGACTACCTAACCTACCTAACCTAACCTAACCTAACTTTTTCTGCTACCTAACCGAACCTAACCTATGAAGATAGGTTAGGTTAGGTTAGGTAGGGTTGGTTAGGTTCGGTCATATATCTACGTTAATTTTAACTCCAATAAAAAAAAATTGACCTCATACATAATGAAATGGTTAGCTTTATCATTTCATAAGAAAAAAATTAGAGAAAATATATTAATTCAGGAAAACTTGGCTTATTAGGCAAATCAGGCCTTGCATAGTTGGCCAAAAAGTGAGTTCTGGCTACTAGGTACGACATATATATATATATATATATATATATGTCGTACCTAGTAGCCAGAACGCACTTCTCAGCCTACTATGCAAGGCCCGATTTGCCTAATAAGCCAAATTTTCATGAATTAATTGTTTTTCGACTACCTAACCTACCTAACCTAACCTAACCTAACTTTTTCGGCTACCTAACCTAACCTAACCTATAAAGATTGGTTAGGTTAGGTTAGGTAGGGTTGGTTAGGTTCGGTCATATATCTACGTCAATTTTAACTCCAATAAAAAAAAATTTACCTCATACATAATGAAATGGGTAGCTTTATCATTTCATAAGCAAAAAATTAGAGAAAATATATTAATTCATGAAAACTTGGCTTATTAGGCAAATCGGGCCTTGCATAGTAGGCTGAGAAGTGCGTTCTGGCTATTAGGTACGACATATATATATATATATATATATATATATATATATATATATATATATATATATATATATATATATATATATATATATATATATATATATATATGACAATGTCAGACCACGGAGGAAAAATGAAACAGGAAATTTCCTTAAGTACTTTCGTATATTAAATACATCTTCAGAAGGTCATATTATTCAAATAAATATACGAAATATATAATATTTCGAAATATACGAAATATTCATTTCGTATATTAAATACATCTTCAGACCTTCTGAAGATGTATTTAATATACGAAAGTACTTAAGGAAATTTCCTGTTTCATTTTTCCTCCGTGGTCTGACATTGTCACATTCTTAATCACGTGTTTATTTTCGTGATATACACACACACATATATATATATATATATATATATATATATATATATATATATATATATATATATATATATATATATATATATATATATATATATATATATATATATATATATATATATATATATATATTGTGGGACATTTGGGGCTTGACTCTAATTATTTAAATATTGATATAGTAAATTCAATTACGAAGGACCACCCACTTTTATAGTAAAAGAGGGAAACTGAGAAAATATGATCATTAGAAAATTCTAGATGAACCAGTAACTATGGATAAAATACTAGAGAATATGATCATAGAAATAATTAATGGGCTGTATAATTAAATGAATCAAAGCCTCAAACACCTACATTGGGGGGGTATTACTGGAACTCAGTACGTCCAGGAACTAGTGTGGTTCATTCACCAGTCCAATATATAATAATCTAATCCTATGAATATTTATGAAATCATCATCGTTATCATTAATGGGAACATAGATTATGAACATAAATAATAATAATATTCATAATAAACACATGTTAATCCAATGAACAGGGTTTTGCATGTAAAAGAGTACAGATAATAAATTCGAGGAATACAAAAGGAATCTTAGCTTAATGACGGTTCCTTAGAAGTTAGTCACGAAGCAACCTCTGATTCTCCTGGACTCGTCATGGAACACTGGGAGTTGATTAACATGGGAAATGGCAGCTCGGAGAATTCTTCACACACGCTGCAAAAACAATTGTTTCCAGTAGCAACAAATTAAACTACTGGATTTCTATGCTCAATAAATTAATATTAATGGTAAGAGAAAGATAATGACCTGTGATTTTTTGTTGTTATACGTCGTCACGACAAGCTACCCAGCTACAAACCTACACCCTATCAGATGCATCAAATAAGGAAAAGGATACTTAGCTAATATGGGCACTGTGTAAGTTTAGGCTTGCTGAAATTCGCGTCCCAGGCTCTGGTCTAGCCTATCCTGGATACTGACGCGCTTCACTGGCCGGTCACGTGGAGTCACAAAGAACCAAGTTTAACAGGTTCCGTGAATGACACTAACACCAGGTGAAGGTATTGTCTGCAAGGTTCTTCACGCCTCACAGTGGCGACTTTCTTCTGGAGAATTGATAGCGTTTACCCTGATGGCTGGGTAATGGCGTCTCCTCGTGAGCACCACGTGAACAGGTCCGCTCGTGAGCGCTTCAACACGTGGACTGGCGTCTCTACCGCCCCGCTCCGCGTCCCGCGTTTATTAACCAAATTATTTATTATGGATATTATCATTTCTCGCGGTTGTGCTTGAAATGCTCGGGTTAGGACGGGTTTATTATTTGGAAGAGTTAAATATTATTATTTGCCAGTTCTATGATAGTAAACGTACAATGGAGAAGAATTAATGTCTCTCCAGGGCATTCACGCGTGACGTTAATTTTTATTACTAGATAACCGCTATAACTATAAACGCTCTATTTGGCTTTAGTTGGAGATCAGTTTATCTGTAATTAATTATCACACAGAACACCGTTGTTTATAGAGAATCGAATTCAATTCTCAGGCACATTGGATATAAATGTGTTTATTACAATGAAATCTGACGCAATACTGGCGTCGGGTGACGTAAGAATTCTAGCCTTATTGTACAGATGTAATTATTAGTACATGCTAACTCTACGTTGGGTTAATTTCATTCACTACAATGATTAGTAGAATTAGTAATAATTAATGAGAATACAACAGTGTTGTATTTAGTGTTGGAAATTTCCAACATATATATATATATATATATATATATATATATATATATATATATATATATATATATATATATATATATATATATATATATATATATATATATATATATATATATATATCTCGCCTTGCTGCCCCAATACACACCAGATATTTGTGTATTTGCAGCGAGGTGGTGGTTGACAGGTATGGCCACCATGGCCTACTCTGCCAAAGCACAGGGGGATGGCACTCGAGGCACAGTGAAGTTAACGACATCATCAAGAGGAGCCTCACCACAGCTGGATGCCCAGCGGAAAGATAGCCCCGTTATCTAACGCCCCGTAACTCTGATGCTCTTATTGGTCGCCCGGATGGTATCACAGTGAACCCCTGGAAGAATGGCAAGCAGTTGGTATGATAAACACGTGTTTATCAACCCTGGCTAACACCTACATTAACCTCAGTGTTGCACAGCCAGGTGGTGTTGCCACCCACAGGGAAGCAGCCAAATCCCGTAAGTATAGAGAACTGGATCACCACTGCAATTTTGTTCCCATTGCTTCTGAGACACTCGGCGCCTGGGGTAAAAGTGCTACCAGTTTTTTGAAGGAACTGGGTTCTAGGCTCATTGAAACAACAAGGGACCCTAGAGCTGCCAGCTTTCTTTTCCAGCGCCTCAGCGTGGCGATACAGAGGGGAAATGTGCACTGCATTTCTTCCTGGGTTCCTGCCCGCCATCTGAGGAGCTGGAGGAACTCGACAACCTATGATAACCATCTTTGTAAACTATATGTAACTCCTTTTTTTGTAACAAAGTTCAAATAAAGCAAATATATATGTGTACATACAAAAGAATGGGGGTGGTAGGAGAAGATAATATTAGTGTTCAGTGAGAAACCACAAGGTCTCCTCTGAATACTTTTTATTTTCTTCTCCGAGGCTATGGGTCCCCACATTGGCACCAGAGGTAGTACCCTCACAAATTTAAATATATATATATATATATATATATATATATATATATATATATATATATATATATATATATATATATATATATATATATATATATATATATATATATATATATATATATGGAAAAGAGCGGAGGTTTCCACACTGCAGTCTACACTAAGGAAACGACATAGGAATGTGCCTAAATGCCAACAGTGACTGCCCAGACAGTTACAAGAGGTAGTGTTGTTAACGCATTATGTCGACCGTGCTCTCAGCCACAGCTCAGAATGGAAGCAAGTCGACGAAGAACTCTGTAGGGTAAGGCAGGTCCTAGTCAACAACGGCTTCTCCAATGGTTCGTTGAAGACATCATAAGAAGCAAAGTGAAACGCCATGCAACCTCTGAAGAGACAACTAACACAACACCTATACCCCCTATTAGACTATTTTACAGGAACTTCTTTTCCACAGCTCATAAAACGGAGGAAAGGGTCCTGAAAGATATTGTTAATAGAAACGTTATCCCTACAGACAAAAATCAGAGGATACAATTGACGATTTACTATAAAACCAGAAAAACGGCCAGCCTACTCATGAGAAACTCTCCAGACACAAAGCAGAATGCTTTAAAAGAGACCTAACGTCGTCTATGCCTTCAAATGCCCTCTTGGGGACTGTAAGCTCCAAAAAACCCAGTATATAGGCAAGACAACAACATCTCTTATCTAGGCGTTTAACTGATGCATAAGCAACAGGGCTCCATTAAGGAACATATAATCTCTTCCCACAACCAAATCATCGCCAGAGAAATCCTAGTAAACAACACAGAAATCATCGATAGATACAGCGATAGCAGGCGGCTTGACGTCTGCGAGGCTCTACACATCAAGAAGTCAACACCAGCAATCAACAGCCAATTAATGCACAACTATATTCTATCCACCTCAAGACTCCGCTCTGTGAGATTTTTTCTTTGACAGGTTATCAAAAGAATTAAGTCCTATTCATGTTACGTTAATCGCAACTACCTCGCAAGAGAGGCAGACCTTAAACAGCAAGAGCTGCCAGTGGCAGATATTTAATCTTAAAGCCTAAGATCATAGGACCGCGGGAGCAAACCGCCAGGCGAAACCACTCGGGTAACACCTGTCACTTAGGTCGCTGGCTCCTCCTAGTTAACAAACTAATAAAGGGTAGCCGACGGATTCTCACTTCTTATTTATAGAAGTGTGGTGCTGTGCAATGGACTCGAGCTTTAGATACAGACTTGATATGAACATAAGCAGGCAAAGCGTTGCAGAACATGAAATGTGCGGCAGTATTATTGGAAGGTTTGACGTAAACGACCGTTTCTAAACAAAACAATTTATTCACAAAACAAGACTAAAACTACTACACATTGAATTTACGTTACTTTACTGTCACTCCAGTGGCACATTAAAGTACAGCTAATCAACAGCCTGATGGACCCACGGTCTCCTTATCCCGTCGTCGCTGACTGAACAATGACACTAACTGAACAAAGTGGCGCCCACTGGTGACGCAAGCTTGCAATCAATATTGTCACGGCTTCACGGTGACCAATACTATAATCACAAAAACTTGACTGGCGCTCGCTGCCCACAACGAGGTACCAAGTAACAAGGCGGTTAATCCAAGAATGATAACCCCTTATAAAAAAAATCTTACGTTAACACTTGTCTCTCAGGACAATCAAAACAAAAGTTACTCTAATTGAATTTAAACAATTACGTTAACACACACGTGTCTCAACGACACTTAAATGGCATCAATAACTCGTAAATCAATTAATTACATCAACTTGAAAGTCAAGCATTCGGTGAGTAATTCCCAATTAATTACTGAATACAACAGCCTATTAATTCAGACGAGTATTGACAAAGCCTACTGTCTCTCAACTGACAGTTCACTTCCGGTCTTACGACAAGATTACCTTAACGAGGGTAGACAACTGTACCACACACAATGTTCCAATACTCCGTGTAAACAACAACATCAACACCTGTTGAATTCACTAAGTGGCGATTACTAATTCTCTCTAATTAGCTACGAGTGCTTAATCACTCTGTCCGCAGACAGAGCTGATCAGTCCAACGAATTACAACAGCTTAATTACAGCGCAATTGACTCCGATCATAACAGACCGTCAACCCCTTACGTTAATCACTCAATTAACGACAGCTCGTTAAATCGTTAACACTACGTTAGTCTTCACTTGACAATTCCTCCACTGCGTGAACTTCACTGTGACTGTTGCCTTTACACGTCCCTACGTTAATCACAACAATGTTCAACGAACAAGTGACCTCGTTAAGTAAATCGTGACCCTCGGTGACGTTAACTGACTTTAATTCTCACGGAATCCTTCACAGTACACAACGCCTTCCACCAAGGTCAAACTTGTCTACGGTTTACACACACAGTACAACACAGTACATCACAGTACAACACAGTACATCCTTGCCACTCATGGCAAAACTTGTAAATGACTTCCCCCAGTAAATTATCCACCAATAATTCACACTTTACCACAACACAACAGTAAAATATATAACCAAGGGAAATCTCCCTGTTACCACTTTTCACTGCTGAAAAAGGGAATCAAATTACAGCGAATACATACACGGCACATAGAAAAAAATATAGAAGTAAATAACTAACTTTACTCTACCTCTGAATGTGTCACTAGGTGTCTTCACACACGTCATAAATCACAGTTGGGCCCAATCCTCAACTTGATGACAAACAGGGTAGACTCACACGTCTCCAATTCCCATTCACCTTCCCAGGTGGTCCCAGGGACAAAGGCCAGACGGAACACTGGGGGCGAACCAAGCTTCAGAGTTTTATTACCCAAACGGAAACAGTGTACTTACATCAATCATGTGGGGCCCCGCTCTTTCACTCACACATACACGTCAATCACACTCCCACTGCTGCTGCTGGATGATGACATAGGCGTCCTCACTTCCTACAAGTGGTCAGGTGGAGCACAGGGTCCTAGACCACGGGGTTAGCTCTACACACACAGAGACCAGGATGGCGCAGACACACCGGCTTAGGCAAGCCAGGGTGCGCACAACAGCAGGAATGCGGTACCACGCCCCTTCCACTTGACACGGTACCCCAGGATACGACGGTACACGGTGTTACCCGGTACACGAGACCCGAGAGAGTCCTTCACTGTTCCTCAGAATTATAACATTTAAGGTTTCTCTCATAACACTGAAACCTTTTCTAGCACGTCTCACAGCAGTATCTTCCTATTTGCCTAATAATTTGAGGACTTTTTTTTTAATTGGAGTTAATTGTTCTGTGCTGGCTAGGGTTCGAGTCTCCTGGTGGGAAAGTGTTCTAAAGTTGTATACTTGACTCTCGTGTTTAGGAGAGTTGTGCCTTAAGCATAGACACTGTGTCTTCCCATATTAACAGGGACTTGATGAAATTAACGTCTAAAATGACCCCTCACTTGCTCTAGTGCTCTTGGGAGGTGGTGATCTTTGTTGTATTTAAATACTCCGAAATTACCATCTCTTTTAAGGGTCTGAGCAGGTGGTGGAGAGGGTTAAGGCGTACCTGTTATGCCAGTTGCTGGAAGGCTTCTGTGCTGGCTAGGGTTCGAGTCTCCTGGTGGGAAAGTGTTCTAAAGTTGTATACTTGACTCTCGTGTTTAGGAGAGTTGTGCCTTAAGCATAGACACTGTGTCTTCCCATATTAACAGGGACTTGATGAAATTAACGTCTAAATGACCCCTCACTTGCTCTAGTGCTCTTGGGAGGTGGTGATCTTTGTTGTATTTAAATACTCCGAAATTACCATCTCTTTTAAGGGTCTGAGCAGGTGGTGGAGAGGGTTAAGGCGTACCTGTTATGCCAGTTGCTGGAAGGCTTCTGTGCTGGCTAGGGTTCGAGTCTCCTGGTGGGAAAGTGTTCTAAAGTTGTATATAAATATATATATATATATATATATATATATATATATATATATATATATATATATATATATATATATATATATATATATATATATATATATTAGTATATTTTGGTAGCAGTCTTTCCTGTAGACATATATTATTAAATATGACCGAAAAAGTAAGATTAATAATTCGAACACGAATTTTCTCAATCTTTCGTATAATACGCTTCACTGTTGGAGGCAAATCAAAAATCAATTCTCCAAAATTCATTTTCATTTCTAGTCTGACGCGACACGAGCGCGTTTCGTAAAACTTATTACATTTTCCAAGACTTTAGTTCACAAATACACAACTGAATAGAACTTACGCATCTCCGATTTTATATCTACATTTGAGTGAGGTGGAAGGGGTGATGTGGCATTAACACAAGACAGAACAAAATGTGGTATTAATAGGGTATTAATTTCATCAACACAAGACAGAACAAGAGTATTAATAGGGTATTAATTTCATCAACACAAGACAGAACACGAAACAATGGATATTGAATAGAAGTGTTTGTAGAAAGCCTATTGGTCCATATTTCTTGATGCTTCTATATTGGAGCGGAGTCTTGAGGTGGGTAGAATATAGTTGTGCAATAATTGGCTGTTGGTTGCTGGTGTTGACTTCTTGATGTGTAGTGCCTCGCAAACATCAAGCCGCCTGCTATCGCTGTATCTATCGATGATTTCTGTGTTGTTTACTAGGATTTCTCTGGCGATGGTTTGGTTGTGGGAAGAGATTATATGTTCCTTAATGCAGCCCTGTTGCTTATGCATCGTTAAACGCCTAGAAAGAGATGTTGTTGTCTTGCCTATATACTGGGTTTTTTGGAGCTTACAGTCCCCAAGTGGGCATTTGAAGGCATAGACGACGTTAGTCTCTTTTAAAGCATTCTGTTTTGTGTCTGGAGAGTTTCTCATGAGTAGGCTGGCCGTTTTTCTGGTTTTATAGTAAATCGTCAGTTGTATCCTCTGATTTTTGTCTGTAGGGATAACGTTTCTATTAACAATATCTTTCAGGACCCTTTCCTCCGTTTTATGAGCTGTGGAAAAGAAGTTCCTGTAAAATAGTCTAATAGGGGGTATAGGTGTTGTGTTAGTTGTCTCTTCAGAGGTTGCATGGCTTTTCACTTTCCTTATTATGATGTCTTCGACGAAACCATTGGAGAAGCCGTTATTGACTAGGACCTGCCTTACCCTACAGAGTTCTTCGTCGACTTGCTTCCATTCTGAGCTGTGGCTGAGAGCACGGTCGACATATGCGTTAACAACACTCCTCTTGTACCTGTCTGGGCAGTCGCTGTTGGCATTTAGGCACATACCTATGTTTGTTTCCTTAGTGTAGACTGCAGTGTGGAAACCTGCAGTCTACACTACAGTGCCGGCGCCGAAGCTATTCAAATAGCTTCGGCTATCACCTCATTATGTCCGGTCGTGATGGTCAAGTGGATTAAGGCGTCTTGTACATACCAGTTGCGTTGCTCCTGGGAGTATGGGTTCGAGTCACTTCTGGGGTGTGAGTTTTCAGTTGCATATTGTCCTGGGGACCATTCAGGCTTGTTCGCATTTGTGTTCCTCACGTGTGCCCCAAAGAATGAGGTGATTTGGTAAAATGCTATGCCCAAGATTACCATCCGAGTGCCGGCGGTGGGGTGGTTCAAATAGCTTCGGCTATCACCTCATTATGTCCAGTCGTGATGGTCAAGTGGATTAAGGCGTCTTGTACATACCAGTTGCGTTGCTCCTGGGAGTATGGGTTCGAGTCACTTCTGGGGTGTGAGTTTTCAGTTGCATATTGTCCTGGGGACCATTCAGGCTTGTTCGCATTTGTGTTCCTCACGTGTGCCCCAAAGAATGAGGTGATTTGGTAAAATGCTATGCCCAAGATTACCATCCGAGTGCCGGCGGTGGGGTGGTTCAAATAGCTTCGGCTATCACCTCATTATGTCCGGTCGTGATGGTCAAGTGGATTAAGGCGTCTTGTACATACCAGTTGCGTTGCTCCTGGGAGTATGGGTTCGAGTCACTTCTTGGGGTGTGAGTTTTCAGTTATATATATATATATATATATATATATATATATATATATATATATATGTCGTACCTAGTAGCCAGAACGCACTTCTCAGCCTAATATGCAAGGCCCGATTTGCCTAATAAGCCAAGTTTTCCTGAATTATTATATTTTCTCTAATTTTTTTCTTATGAAATGATAAAGCTACCCATTTCATTATGTGTGACGTCAATTTTTTTTATTGGAGTTAAAATTAACGTAGATATATCGCCGAACCTAACCAACCCTACCTAACCTATCCTAACCTATCTCTATAGGTTAGGTTAGGTTAGGTAGCCGAAAACGTTAGGTTAGGTTAGGTTAGGTAGGTTAGGTAGTCGAAAAACAATTAATTCGTGAAAACTTCGCTTATTAGGCAAATTGGGCCTTGCATAGTAGGCTGAGACGTGCATTCTGGCTACTAGGTACGAAATATATATATATATATATATATATATATATATATATATATATATATATATATATATATATATATATATATATATATATATATATATATATATATATATATATATATATATATATATATATATATATATATATATATATATATATATACAGAGAGAGAGAGAGAGAGAGAGAGAGAGAGGGAGAGAGAGAGAGAGAGAGAGAGAGAGAGAGAGAGAGAGAGAGAGAGAGAGAGAGAGAGAGAGAGAGAGAGAGAGAGAGAGAGAGAGAGAGAGAGAGAGAGAGAGAGAGAGAGAGAGAGAGAGAGAGAGAGAGAGAGAGAGAGAGAGAGAGAGAGAGAGAGAGACCACGGAGGAAAATTGAAACAGGAATTTCCTTAAGTACTTTCGAATATAAGTTCCTATACAGGAACTTCTTTTCCACAGCTCATAAAACGGAGGAAAGGGTTCTGAAAGATATTGTTAATAGAAACGTTATCCCTACAGACAAAAATCAGAAGATACAACTGACGATTTACTATAAAACCAAGAAAACGGCCAACCTACTCATGAGTAACTCTCCAGACACAAAGCAGAACGCTCTAAAAGAGACCAATGTCGTCTATGCCTTCAAATGACCACTTTGGGACTGTAAGCCTCAAAGAACTCAGTATATAGGCAAGACAACAACATCTCTTTCCAGGCGATTAACGATACATAAGCAACAGGGCTCCATTTAGGAAGCAATAATCTCTTCCCACAACCAGACCATCACCAGAGAAGTCTTAACAAAAAACACGGAAATCATCGATAGATACAGCGATAGCAGGCGGCTTGATATCTGCGAGGCACTACACATTAAGAAGTCAACACTAGCAATCAACAGCCAATTAATGCACAACTATATTCTACCCACTTCAAGACTCCGCACTAATATAGAAGCATCAAGAAATATGGGCCAATAGGCCCTTTGCTGTTACTTCCATTCTTCCATTCTACATAAACGAACACTAAAACAACGAAAACTACAACGACGAATACTACAACAAGGAACACTACAACAACGAACATCACAACAACGAACACTACAACAACGAACGCCACAACAACGAACATCTCATCAACGAACATCTCAACAACGAACACTACAACAACAAACACCACAATAACGAACACCACAACAACGAACATTTCAACAACGAACACAACAACAACGAAAACCACAACAACGAACATCTCAACAACGAACATCACAACACCGAACACTACAACAACGAACACAACAAAAACGAACACGACAACGACGAACACTACAACAACGAACACTACAACAACGAACACTACGACAACGAACACCATATAAACGAACACTATAACAACGAACACTACAACAACGAACATCACAACAACGAACACTACAACAATGAACACCACAACAACGAACATCTCAACGACAAACAATTCAACAACGAACACAACAACAACAAACACCACAACAACGAACACCACAATAACGAAAATTTCAACAACGAACACTACAACAACGAACACCACAACAACGAACATCACAACAACGAACATCTCAACAACGAACATCTCAACAACGAACAGTACAACAACGAACACTACAACAACGAACACTACAACAACAAACACTACAACAACGAACATTACAACAATGAACACTACAACAACGAACACAACAACAACGAACATTACAACAACGAACACTACAACAACGAACACCACAACAACGAACATCACAACAACGAACATCTCAACAACGAACATCTCAACAACGAACAGTACAACAACGAACACTACAACAACGAACACTACAACAACAAACACTACCACAACGAACATTACAACAATGAACACTACAATAACGTAGTGTACGTAGTAAACACTACAACAACATACACTACAACAACGAACATTACAACAACGAACACTACAACAACTAACATTACAACAATGAACACTACAACAATGAACATTACAACAATGAACACTTCAAGAACGAACACTACAGCAACGAACATTACAACAATGAACACTACAACAACGAACATTACAACAAAGAACACTGCAAGAACGAACACTACGACAAAGAACATTACAACAATGAACACTACAACAACGAACACCACAATAATGAACATTACAACAACGAAAATCAGAACAACGAACACTACAACAACGAACACTACAACTACGAACATCTCTACAACAAACACCACAACAACGAACTTTACAACAACGAACATCTCAACAACGAACATCTTAACAACGAACACTACAACAATGAACAATACAACAACAAACACCACAACACGAACATCTCAACAACGAACACTACAACAACGAACATCTCAACAACGAACATTTTAACAACGAACGTTTCAACAACGAACATCTCAACTACGAACACTATAACAATGAACACTACAACAACGAGCACCACAACAACGAACATCTTAACATCGAACACTACAACAAAGAACACCACAAGAAAGAACATCACAACAACGAACATCTCAACAACGAACATCTCAACAACGTACAGTACAACAACGAACACTACAACAACGAACACCACAACAACGAACACTTCAATAATTAACACTACAACAACGAACAATACAACATTGAACACTTCAACAAAGAACAAAACAACAACGAACACTTCAACAACGAACACTACAACAACGTACACCAAAACAAAGAACACCACTACAACGAACACTACAACAACGAACACCACAACAAAGAAAATTACAACAACGAACACCACATCAACGAACATTAGAACAACGAACACTACAACAACGAACGTTATAAGAACGAACTGCACAACAACGGACATTACAACAAGAAAAACTACAACACCGAACACTACAACAACAAACATTACAACAATGAACACTACAACAATGTAGTGTTCGTTGTGAACACTACAACAACATACACTACAACAACGAACACTACAACAACAAACACTACAACAACGAACATTACAACAATGAACAGTACAACAACGAACACTACAACAACGAACATTACAACAACGAACACTACAACAACTAACATTACAACAATGAACACTACAACAACGAACATTACAACAACGAACACTACAACAACGAACATTACAACAACGAACACTACAACAACGAACACTAAAACAACGAACATTATAACAATTGTGACGGAGTTCCCCCCCCTTATAATTCTCCCACGCCTGCAGTAAGAGTCATGTCTACTTTTCCCAAGCATTCTCTACGTTGCAGGCTACAATTTGATATATGGGAGAGAGTGAAGTGTTCTCGGAGAGCCGAGAAATTTGTGAGATAGTAATATTTTGGCCTGTGGTATAGGCCCTTTAGGGAGCCAAGATGGCGCTTGCCTCCCTGATTTCCCGCTAAAACCGTGTGACGTCAGTGGCACCGGATTGGTCACCGACAGCAGTGTGGCACCGGGAGCCAATGAAAACCTCCCGTGGCGAAAGTGACGTCACGAAGGAAGGGGGTCCGGCCCGCGAGCCGAGCTGGCGCCATCAGTCAGACCCGACACGTCATAGAGGTCGGACGTGCGACGGTTGGTCGTGTCAGTTGGCCAGTTGTTTCCCGCTCCCGTGGATTTACGCGTCACCTGAAGTCCGCCAGTACTCTGAGAAGTCTTCCCTAGTTCATGTGTTGAACCAGAAGAGGGAATTGACGGTTATTTGAGCAACAAGTGCTCCAGTCAGGTACTGTGCAAGAAGCAGTGAAGCCGTGCAGTGACGTATGTGACGTCTGTGGCAGTTCACCAGTTCGTGACAGCGTAGTGGCTGACAGAGCCACTGGGTAGCCGAGGAAGAGAGGACTATTTGGGAATCCGGACGACTGTAGCTGAGACGTAGGCGACAGCCGTTGTTGGGAGAAGACGACGGCCAGGAGACCGACTCCAACCCTTTCGAGAAGTCAAGAAGGAGGACGGACCTGCAGTGAGGAGGCACGGAGACGACGCGCTAAACGGTGGGACGACGAGAGGCTCTGGTAGGACACGACGACGTGCGTGTGGGGGCGTTCCTGACACGAGGACCAGGAGCTTCATCTCGACTCTCATCGGAGGATAGGTTAAAGTAGGTGTTTCTAGTTCCCTCCCCATTCCCCTTTAGTTAGCTATATTATTCGGCTATATTATCTAGCCTGAGGATTTTATATGTCGTGAGCAAGTCTCACCCATGTCACGGTAAAGCACCAGTGTGCTAGACAGTACTATCAAGAGTACTTGTAATATTCATGTTGATTATTGGTGTGTACAGGCACCAGGAACAAGTGATAAATTTACTGTGTTGTGTATATCTTTCTATAGATTTTGATATGAACATATAGTGGTAAATTATATATAATATTATGCCAGTATTTGGAAGTTAGGCTGTGTGCCCAGAAACTATTTATTTTCCATGTATTGATATTTGATGTATCTACATTATATATGCTATGTTCATGCAGTGATTAGTCATTTGTGAGTACAGTGAATTATTGCGTTATCGCCCACGAGAGAAAGTACTGAAAACTCCAGTGTTAATACTTTATAATATGTCATTGAATGAAGGGCAGTGAAATCCATTACAGTGAATCATTATAGCATTGATTGTAGAAACGACTGTTTGAGCCTGAGTATAGTGTAACTAAGTGATATGCGCTATTGTGCCAATATCGAGTGTGCCAGTTTGTAGTAATATTGGAGAACTTAAAGAAACAGCGCGCGTGAATCTAGGAAACAAGCAAAAGCGTTCGCGCGCGGGGGCCAGGCGATCAGCTGTTCTTGACATTTGACAAGGAGGGGAGGTGTTGCCACCTAGTGATCGCATACTAACCGTGGGAATTACCGGCCGCGTCAGGATCAGTTGGTTTATTTGTTATTGTTTGGCCTTGTGACATCTTACATCCATTTTAAGTAAAATACAAAATTACCATTGTGTTTTTATCATCTCCTCCATTGATCTTGTGGCTACATTATACTAAAAGCATAGAGTGATAACAGTAAGTACCTGCCCGGATTCCTGATCTATTGAGTGTGACCTTGCCAAGGCTACCATTGACTCCACCAGTCCACTGAGGTGTTACTGGCCACCTAAAATACCAGTTGGCGACCTTGTGGTTAACCGTAGAGCCCGATTGTTGGGGAGGGCACACGACAGTCAAGTGAACAAGTCGTGTTCTCACTCTTTCTTAATAAGAGGCCATTAAGATTGATTGTCTCCTAGCGTGCAGTGGCGCCGTGAGGATCGAGTGAAGACCCGCAGGGCTACGGTGAGTGACCTTGAGCATAACTATTGCTCACCCCAGACTAGAGTAAGGATAAAGAGAGGTATAACCCCAACATTGGCGACCTTGCCAGGATTTCGATTGAAGTAAAGGTTGCAGTGGTGGTACTTGGCAGTGGTGTTAGAGATCAGGTGAAGGTTATCACTCATAGCACAAGATGGAGGATGATAAAGTGACGAGGTTTATTGACTCTAGAGACGAACAGGTGCTGGAAGAGTGCACCAAGGCACAGTTACAGGCAATAGCGGATCATTTCGGAATAAAGCTGAAATCTGCCAGAGTTGGTGAAAGAAGACTAGAGATAATGGCTCAGCTCAGGGCTCGAGATGAAGCTTTGGGGGAGGAACGGCCCCAAACACCTGCCAGTGTGGGTGAACACCTGAGTATTGGTGGAAGCAGCAGGGGATCCAGCGGCAGCAGGCACAGCGTGAAGCTGGAAATAATGAAGCTGCAGCTAGAAGCGCAGCTGAGGAGAGAAGAAGCACAACAGCGCAAAGAAGAGCGAGAAGCACAACAGCGCAAAGAGCGAGAGGCAGAAGCACAGCAGCGCAAAGAAGAGCAAGAGCGAGAAGCACAGATGAAGCGTGAGGAGCGAGAAGCACAGATGAAGCGTGAGGAACGAGAAGCACAGCTACGCCGGGAAGAGCAAGAACGAGAAGCACAGCTACGCCGGGAAGAGCGAGAGCGAGAAGAGCGAGAAGCGCAGATGAAGCGTGAGGAGTGAGAAGCACAGATGAAGCGTGAGGAACGAGAAGCACAGCTACGCCGGGAAGAGCAAGAACGAGAAGCACAGCTACGCCGGGAAGAGCGAGAGCGAGAAGCAGAAGCACAGCTGAAGCGTGAGGAACGAGAAGCACAGCTACGCAGGGAAGAACACGAACGAGAAGTTGGGCTGAGACAACTGGAAATAGAAGCCAACAGGGAGTTGGAGCTGAAGCGGGCTGAACTAGGACTAGGTGCCCCTGCTCCGCCGCAACAGGAAGACCGACGAGTGAGGGAACGAGACCTGCCGGTCTTTGTGCCTAGTGAAGCCGAAAGTTTCTTCGATCACTTTGAGAGAGTTTCTGCTATGAAGAGGTGGCCAAGGGCGGAGTGGGCGGAGCTGGTTCAAGGGAGGCTCACAGGTGAAGCTCGCGAGGCCTTCACTATGCTCGACTTCCAAGAATGCACCAACTACGATGCGGTAAAACGAGCTGTGCTCCGTTCCTTCAAGCTCACGCCGGAGTGTTACCGGAAGAGTATAGAGAATGTACCCGGTTGCCAGGAAAGTCGTATGCGGAGACGGCGAGGGACATAGAAAGAAAGCTCCTTAAGTGGCTGGACTCTGAAGAAGCGAGGTCGGTCGAAGAGGTCAAGGAACTAATGGCCATGGAAAAGTTTATGTCCGTGCTCTCTCCTGAGATCAGGATGAGGATAAAGGAGGCGGACATAAAGAACCTGAGGGCCGCAGCCGACCGAGCTGACATGTTAGAAGAAGCCCTACGCCCACGCAGAGAGGGACAGCACCGACCACCCGCATACGTCGGAAACGATAGGAATTATAGAAGGACGGATGGATGGAGGACAGGAGCAAGTTCTCCCAAGTCCCACCTCTCAAGTTGGAACACCCGAGGATCAAAAGGTGTTGTAGAGCCGATAGAGGAGAGCCAAGCTGAAAGCTCGGGAGTTCTTACTGCAACGAAGGAAACAACAAGCGGTGCGGGAAAGACACAGGGTGCGACGACCTCTGGAGGCAGTGCTAAGGCGAGCGGTGGTGGATGGTCTCCGCCGAAGGTCCTCTGCTACAACTGCGGAATACCCGGACACGTCGCGCGGGAATGCAGACGCCTTAAGCAGCGGGGACACATTGCTTTAGTGATGTTCGAGGACCAGAGGGCCGAGGGAGTGCGGGATGAACCCGTGCTGAATGGGGAGAAGAAAGTTCACCCATTCATGTGTCAAGGAACCGTAAGGATGGGGGTCGCAGACCCCATCCCCGTGAAGATGCTAAGAGACACCGGGGCTGATTTCACCCTGGTAAGTGAAACCCTGTTCCCCGAGGGTTATGAAAGTACCAGTGTGGGGGTGGCAAGTGTGACCACTGTGGGAGGCCCAGTGAGGATGCCCCTACACCAGGTAACTTTGGATTCCAACTATGGCTGCCAGACCCTAGTGGTGGGAGTCTGTACATCAATGCCCAAGATGGAGGCACAGGTCATCTTGGGGAATGACGCGTGTGGAGGATACGTCCTCCCGCATCTCGTGAAGGGCGAAGAGTGCCTAGAACAATACAAGGAGACAGGCGAAGAGTTGAACGCCTGTGGGGACGAGAAGGGAATCGCACCGGTGGCGATCCCAGTTTGCACTGTGACACCGAGACAACGCGAAGAGCCAGGAGGTTGTGGATCTGATGGGGCTGAGGAGACGACAGACAGCCTGGGAACAGATCACCTCTGCGTAGGACCCGGAGAACGAGTGGAGGGTGAAAGTAGCCCGAATGGTGAGTTGCAAGTGACCCTCACCAGTTCTCCAGGGGTAAACCGCACTCGTCTCGGAGAGTTACAGCAGGAGGAGTGCCCCGAATTGGTTAGTAAGGCCGAAGGAGGACGTGTGGGTCCTGAGAAGGCTTACTTTCCATTTATCTATATCATATATGCCATGCTATCCATGATGAAGGAACGATGGACACCAGGAGCGACCTTGGGAACGGTGAATAAATATGTCCAGAAGTTCAAAGAACGTCTCACTAGAGCGAAGGAACTGGCTGGGAAACACCTGAAGGAGGCGCAACGTAAGATGTCGGAGTGGTACGACAGGAGAGCTGCGCAGAGGGATGTCCAGGTCGGATCCCAAGTGATAGTTTTGTTTCCAGGTAAAGGTAAGGTGACCAAGTCGCGGTTCAGGGGACCGTGCCAAGTGCTGCGACGGTTGGGTCCAGTGTCGTACGAGATAGGGAAGCCGGACAGACCCAGAAAGAAACAAGTGTGTCACATAGACCACCTAAAACCTTTCTTCACTGTGGAAGAAAGAGCTGCCAGGCAGGAAGGAACGATTACCCGAGAACCCCAGCGGAAGACGGTTCTGTGTGTACAGGGGGACCGAGAATTCCCGGAGGAGGAAGAAAAGTGGTCCTGGGCGGACGGGGCCCGTCTCACCGACACTGAGAGACTGACAAAGATCAAGATCGAGCACATCAAGGGGAAGGACGACGTAGTAGCGGATGCCCTATCCCGCATACACTAACCAGACATGACTCTTATTTTAAGGGGAGGGGTATGTGATGGAGTTCCCCCCCTTATAATTCTCCCACGCCTGCAGTAAGAGTCATGTCTACTTTTCCCAAGCATTCTCTACGTTGCAGGCTACAATTTGATATATGGGAGAGAGTGAAGTGTTCTCGGAGAGCCGAGAAATTTGTGAGATAGTAATATTTTGGCCTGTGGTATAGGCCCTTTAGGGAGCCAAGATGGCGCTTGCCTCCCTGATTTCCCGCTAAAACCGTGTGACGTCAGTGGCACCGGATTGGTCACCGACAGCAGTGTGGCACCGGGAGCCAATGAAAACCTCCCGTGGCGAAAGTGACGTCACGAAGGAAGGGGGTCCGGCCCGCGAGCCGAGCTGGCGCCATCAGTCAGACACGACACGTCATAGAGGTCGGACGTGCGACGGTTGGTCCTGTCAGTTGGACAGTTGTTTCCTGCTCCCGTGGATTTACGCGTCACCTGAAGTCCGCCAGTACTCTGAGAAGTCTTCCCTAGTTCATGTGTTGAACCAGAAGAGGGAATTGACGGTTATTTGAGCAACAAGTGCTCCAGTCAGGTTCTGTGCAAGAAGCAGTGAAGCCGTGCAGTGACGTATGTGACGTCTGTGGCAGTTCACCAGTTCGTGACAGCGTAGTGGCTGACAGAGCCACTGGGTAGCCGAGGAAGAGAGGACTATTTGGGAATCCGGACGACTGTAGCTGAGACTTAGGCGACAGCCGTTGTTGGGAGAAGACGACGGCCAGGAGACCGACTCCAACCCTTTCGAGAAGTCAAGGAGGACGGACCTGCAGTGAGGAGGCACGGAGACGACGCGCTAAACGGTGGGACGACGAGAGGCTCTGGTACGACATGACGACGTGCGTGTGGGGGCGTTCCCGACACGAGGACCAGGAGCTACATCTCGACTCTCATCGGAGGATAGGTTGAAGTAGGTGTTTCTAGTTCCCTCCCCATTCCCCTTTAGTTAGCTATATTATTCGGCTATATTATCTAGCCTGAGGATTTTATATGTCGTGAGCAAGTCTCACCCATGTCACAGTAAAGCACCAGTGTGCTAGACAGTACTATCAAGAGTACTTGTAATATTCATGTTGATTATTGGTGTGTACAGGCACCAGGAACAAGTGATAAATTTACTGTGTTGTGTATATCTTTCTATAGATTTTGATATGAACATATAGTGGTAAATTATATATAATATTATGCCAGTATTTGGAAGTTAGGCTGTGTGCCCAGAAACTATTTATTTTCCATGTATTGATATTTGATGTATCTACATTATATATGCTATGTTCATGCAGTGATTAGTCATTTGTGAGTACAGTGAATTATTGCGTTATCGCCCACGAGAGAAAGTACTGAAAACTCCAGTGTTAATACTTTATAATATGTCATTGAATGAAGGGCAGTGAAATCCATTACAGTGAATCATTATAGCATTGATTGTAGAAACGACTGTTTGAGCCTGAGTATAGTGTAACTAAGTGATATGTGCTATTGTGCCAATATCGAGTGTGCCAGTTTGTAGTAATATTGGAGAACTTAAAGAAACAGCGCGCGTGAATCTAGGAAACAAGCAAAAGCGTTCGCGCGCGGGGGCCAGGCGATCAGCTGTTCTTGACATTTGACAAGGAGGGGAGGTGTTGCCACCTAGTGATCGCATACTAACCGTGGGAATTACCGGCCGCGTCAGGATCAGTTGGTTTATTTGTTATTGTTTGGCCTTGTGACATCTTACATCCATTTTAAGTAAAATACAAAATTACCATTGTGTTTTTATCATCTCCTCCATTGATCTTGTGGCTACATTATACTGAAAGCATAGAGTAATAACAGTAAGTACCTGCCCGGATTCCTGATCTATTGAGTGTGACCTTGCCAAGGCTACCATTGACTCCACCAGTCCACTGAGGTGTTACTGGCCACCTAAAACACCAGTTGGCGACCTTGTGGTTAACCGTAGAGCCCGATTGTTGGGGAGGGCACACGACAGTCAAGTGAACAAGTCGTGTTCTCACTCTTTCTTAATAAGAGGCCATTAAGATTGACTGGGAGACTCTCCTGGCGTGCAGTGGCGCCGTGAGGATCGAGTGAAGACCCGCAGGGCTACGGTGAGTGACCTTGAGCATAACTATTGCTCACCCCAGACTATAGTAAGGATAAAGAGAGGTATAACCCCAACACAATGAACACTACAACAACGAACACTACAACAACAAACACCACAACAACGAACACTACAACAACGAACACAACAACAACGAACACTACAACAATGAACACCACAACAACGAACACTTCAACAACGAACACTACAAATACAAACACCACAACGACGAACACTACAAAAACGAACACCACAACAACGAACACTACAACAATGAACACCACAAAAACGAACACTTCAACAACGAACACCACAACAACGAACACTACAACAATGAACACCACAACAACGAACACTTCAACAACGAACACTACAACAACGAACACTACAACAACGAACACCACAACAACGAACACCACAACAACTAACACCACAACAACGAACACCACAACCACGAACATCTCAACAACGAGCAATACAACAACGAACACAACAAAAACGAACACTACAACAACGAACACTACATTTACTGCTATTTAGCAGTAAATAGGTACTCAGGAGTTAGTCAGCTGTCACGGGCTGCTTCCTGGGGGTGGAGGCCTGGTCGAAGACCGGGCCGCGGGGACACTAAAAAGCCCCGAAATCATCTCAAGATAACCTCAAGATACATCGACGAACACTACAACAAAGAACACTTCAATAACGAACACCACAAAAACAAACACTAAAACAAGGAACACCACAACAACGAACATCTCAACAACGAACAGCACAACAACGAACACAACAACAACGAACACCACACCAACGAACACTGCAACAACGAATACCACAACAATGAACACCACAACAACGAACACTACAAAAACGAACACTACAACAACGAACACTACAACAACGAACATTACAATAATGAACACTACAACAACGAACACTACAACAACGAACACTACAACAACGAACATTACAACAATGAACACTACAACAACGAACACTATAACAACAAACATTACAACAACGAACACTACAATAACTAACATTACTACAATGAACACTACAACAACGAACATTACAACAATGAACACTACAAGAACGAACACTAAAACAACGAACATCACAACTACGAACACTACAACAACGAACTTTACAACAACGAACACTACAACAACGAACACTACAACAACGAACATTACAACAACGAACACTACAACAACGTAGTGTACGTAGTGAACAGTACAAAAACGTAGTGTACGTAGTGAACTCTACAACAACATACACTACAACAATGAACACTACAACAACAAACACCACAACAACGAACACTACAACAACAAACACCAAAACAACGAACACTACAACAACGAACACTACAACAACGTACACTACCACAACGAACACCACAACAACGAACACTACAACAACGAACACTAAACCAACGAACACTACAACAATGAACATCTCAACAACGAACATCTCAACAACGAACACTACAACAATGAACACTACAACAACGAACACCACAACAACTAACATCTCAACAACGAACACTACAACAACGAACATCACAACAACGACCATCACAAAAACGAACATCTCAACAACGAACATCTCAACAACGAACACTACAACAACAAACACTAGAACAATGAGCACCACAACAACGAACACCACAATAATTAACACTACAACAACGAACACTAGAACAACGAACACCACAACAACGAACACCACAATAATGAACACTACAACAACGAAAATCAGAACAACGAACACTTCAACAACGAACACTACAACAACAAACACTACAACTACGAACATCTTAACAACAAACACCACAACAACGAACTTTACAACAACGAACATCTCAACAACGAACATCTCAACAACGAGCCTCTCAACAACGAACACTACAACAACGAACACCACAACAACGAACATCACAACAACGAACACCACAACAACGAACATCTCAACAAAGAACACTATAACTACGAATATCTCAACAACGAACATCTCAACTACGAACACTACAACAATGAACACTACAACAACGAGCACCACAACAACGAACATCTCAACAACGAACACTACAACAACGAACACCACAGCAACGAACATCACAACAACGAACATCACAACAACGAACATCTCAACAACGAACACCACAATAATGAACACTACAACAACGAAAATCAGAACAACGAACACTACAACAACGAACACTACAACTACGAAACCCTTAACAACAAACACCACAACAATGAACTTTACAACAACGAACACCACAACAACGAACAATACAACAACGAACACCACAACAACGAACTCCACAACACCGAACTTTACAACAACGGACACCTCAACATCGAACATTACAACAACGAAAATCACAAAAACGACCATTAACACAACGCACACCACAACAACGAACACTACAATAATTAACACTACAACAACGAACAATACAACATTGAACACTACAACAACGAACAAAACAACAACGAACACTTCAACAACGAACACTACAACAACGAACACTCTAACAACAAACACTACCACAATGAATACTACAACTACGAGCATTACAACAATGAACATTACAACAACGATTACTACAACAATGAACTATTGAACTTCAATACAATGAAGTATTGGTGTGACATTATCCAGCTGTTGGACCCTGCCTTTTTGGTGGTGATCCTGGACGGGTCCAGCCTCCCAGGCCAAACCTCAACACATCCAAGCTAACTAAATTTCCTCCATCTCTGATAGTCATCTAACCCCATGATTCTTTACACAGATTAAACCATCTTTTATAGACCTTAGTCGTGTTGCTTGGTGCTTTTCCTGATAGTTTCCTCTGCCCAATAGATATTTCCAGAGGAAAGATGAGTAAGATTATTATTGTTGTGGTGTTAGTGGTGGGGATGATGGGAAGATATGCCCAGTGGCAAATGGCGGGGGAATCTTAGAGCAGGAACCAACTGCTCCAGCTGAGGCAGTAGGTGAAGGACTACCAAGAGGACAACACTGGAGTAGGAGGCCAGGCGCGGCAGGTGGCTGTCGATCTCAACCTGCTTCCACCTCTGCCCACTTGTGACCCCTCACTCCTACAGGATCAACGGCTAGACTCCCTCCTGGACCACCTGCCTCTAGTGGGCACACACCGGCGGCAACAACACACACGCATGCAGGTGGAGGGACTTAAGGCCTTCCTACTGCAGGTGGGAGAGGAGCCCAAGACCCAGCCTCCCGAAGGATGGTTCAGCTGGAAAATAGCAGTGATTTTCGTCTTCGTCCTTCTCTATCTCTGCCTTAACAGTGGGTCAGGCGTACACTCTACGCCCACTCTAGTAGGGAGTACTTCTTCCACGGAGCTAAATCTCTCTCCCACAAAGCCTGATCACACACCCTCACATACCGTGTAAACCCAAAAACAGACCGGTACAACACCCAAAACAACAACAACAACCACACCCACAACTACAACATCAAAAGGAGCAACAACAACAACATCAGCAACAAAAACATCAACAACAACATCAACACCCAAGTCAACAACAACAACAACAACATCAATACCCAAGTCAACAACAACTACAACATCAACACCCAAGTCAACAACAACAACAACATCAACACCCAAGTCAACAACAACAACAACAACATCAACACCCAAGTCAACAACAAACACAAGGACAAACAAAGGCTAAAACCAAACGATTAGGTCGTGGATAACCTGCCCCAGAAAGTTTTAGGGTGCAATTATTGGCCTTAAAGGAAAAAGAATCTAAGATCTTGAGGTCCAATTCAACGTATTTATCTCGCTCAATTGGTGTGAAGGGAGAGCAGAGATCTATGGGTATGATGCGGCAAACATCGAGAGGTGCGAAGACGCCCTCCTCCAGATAATGAAGAGCGGCGCAAAATGAGACTAGGCCTACCTCGGACAACGGGAGTGGTAGTCCCGTTGTTGACAGCGGGAGTGGTAGTCCCGTTTTTGACAGCGGGAGTGGTAGCGACGCTACGTGTCCTGTTGTTGGCAACGGGAGTGGTGTGTGTGTGTGTGTACACCTTGTTGTACTTGCCGGGGTTGAACTCTGGCACTTTGGTCCCGCCTCTTAACTGTCAATCAACTGGTGTACAGATTCCTAAGCCTACTGGGCTCTATCATATCTACATTTGAAACTGTGTATAGAGTCAGCCTCCACCACATCACTGTCTAATGCATTCCACCTGTTAACTACTCTGACACTGAAATAGTTCTTTCTAACGTCCCTGTGGCTCATTTGGGTACTCGATCTCCACCTGTGTCCCCTTGTTCGCGTACCACCCGTTTTAAACTTTTTATCCTTAACTACCCTACCAATTCCTCACAGAATTTTGTAGGTAGTGACCATGTCTTCCCATACTCTTCTGTCTTCCAGTGTCGTGAGGTGCATTTTACGCAGCCTTTCCTCGTAACTAATGCCTCTTAGTTTTGGGACTAGTCTAGTGGCATACCACTTAACTTTTTCAACCTTCGTCTTGTGCTTGACAAGGCTCTATGCTGGGGCCGTATACTCCAGTCTTACATATGCCGTATACAAGATTCTGAATGATTCCTTACACAGGTTCCTGAAGGTTGTTCTGATGTTAGCCAGCCACGCATGTGCCGCAGATGTAATTCTTTTTATGTGGGCTTCAGAAGACAGTTTTGGTGTGATATTAACTATATCTTTCTCTCTGTGCGTTTCAGGAAGTACTTCATATCATATTCTGTATCTGGTGTCTGGCCTCCTGTTTCCACCGCCTTGTTTGTGAACTTATCTATTTGTACTCACGTATTTGTGCCTGCAGGATCGAGCATTGACTCTTGAATCCCGCCTTTCGAGCCGGTTTCCTACAGCAATGACTCCGGTCCTATTTCCCTGTCATATCTAGTTTTAAAATTATGAATAGAATTTGCTTCCACAAAATGCTCCTTAAGATCATTCCATTTTTCCACTACTCTCGCACTAAAAGAAAACTTCCTAACATCTCTGTGACTCATCTGAGTTTCCAGCTTCCACCCATGTCCCCCCTCGTTCTATTACTATTTTCTGTGGACATTTCGTCTATTTCTACTCTGTCAATTCCCTTCAGAATTTTATTTATTAATATCATATCCCCCTTCCTTCTTTTTTCTAGTGTCGTAAGGCTCAGTTCCTTCAGGCGCTCTTCATACCCCATCCCTCGTAACGCAGGAATAAGTCTCGTTGCAAACTTCTGAACCTTTTCCCGTTTCCTTATGTGTTTCTTCTGGTGGGTACTCCATGATGGCGACATACTCTAAGACTGACGTCACGTCGGCAGTGTAAAGCGCCCTAAATGCCTCCTTAATTAGGTTTCTGAATGATGTTCTTTCTTTTGCCAGAGTAGAGTACACTGCTGTCGATATCCTATTTATATGTACCTCAGGAGTTAGGTTAGGTGTTACGTCCACACCCTGGTCCCTTTCTCGAGTCGTCACAGCTAGGCAGTTCTCCTTCAATGTATACTGTCCCTTTTGGTCTCCTATCACCTTATCCCATTTTCATAACTTTACATTTGCTCGTATTGAACTCCAGTTGCAATTTCTCTGACTATCTCTGCTACCTGTTCAAGTCCTCTTGGAGGATCCTACAATCCTCATCTGTCACAACTCTTGTCATCAACTTTGGGTCATCCGCGAACATCAACATGTAGGATTCTACTCCTGAAAACATGTCATTAATGTATATTAAAAATAGAATTGGTCCCAGCACCGATCCTTGAGGTTCGCTTCTTCCAACCGTTGGAACTACTCCGTCAGTCGATTTATGTGTTGTTTCCAGCTATCGGCGTACACCACTATATCGTCTATGTACACGGCGCAGCCTTCCATCCGTCTTAGCACTTCGTTCATCATCCTCTGAAAACAATTTCCGCTGTTCTTCATACCAAACGGAAGCACTTTGCACTGGTACAATCCGTCTGGAGTAGCAAACGCTGACATCTTTCTCGCACTCGGAGACAAAGGGATTTGATAATATCCTTTCAGCAGATCGACCTTGGTGACAAACCTTGCGTTTCCCACTTGGTCGATGCAATCACTTATTTGGGGCATCGGGTGAGAATCCGACACGGTTATGGAATTCACTTTGCAATAGTCGGTGCAAAAACGATATGATCCGTCACTCTTCTTGACCAGCACATAGGGCGAGCTCCACTCACTGTTGCTGGGCTCAGCGAGATCATTCGCTAGCAGATATTCCACCTCCTGTCGCATAATCTTCCTCTTCTCAGGACTCACCCGATAAGCAATCTGCTTCATTAGCTTTCCTTTGCACACATCCACCTCGTGCACCACACTCATGTGCCGTCGGGGCACATCTGTAAAGAGTGACTTGTTCCTTCTTATCAGGGTCACTAGATCTCTCCTTTTCCCTTTATCCAGATGAAGCAGCCTCTCTTCTGGATGTATCAAACTTTCCGTATTTGACAGGCGCGTACCATCGGCACGGGTCCACTTTCCTTCCTCTGCTGGCAACACTTGGCTCATCTCCATACACAGAACCAATTTCCCTTCTTGCGACTGTGTTTCACACCGTCACTCTCGCACTCTCTTGCTCCTCTGGGAAGTATGGCTTCAAACGGTTGATATGACATACCTGTGTCTTGCGGGGGCGATTCGACTTGCTGATCTCATAACTTACAGGACCCACACGCCGAATAACCGAGTATGGAACACCAATGCCTGATTCCGTGACTCTACCTCTCCCAGGTAGCAACATCATCACTCTGGCTTCTGCCTCGAACTCCCTTGAGACAGCCTTCTTGTCGTACCAGATCGGCATCTTCTCTTGCACTGTCTTCAGGCGTTCAGCAGCCAATTCCTTTGCCGTTTCCAATCGTTCATGGAATCTCTGCACATACTCTTCCACTGTCCCTAAAGTCTTCTCCACCGTCAACTGCTCCTTCAGCATCAATAACGGGCTCCTTACTTCGTGCCCAAACACCAGTTGGAATGGAGAGAATCCCAGAGACTCAACTATAGCATCTTTGATTGCAAACAGGGCTGGATATACAGCCTCATCCCATTCTGCTCCCTGTTCTGCAAAATACACTCTCAAGATGGTCTTCAGAGTGGAGTGAAACCTCTCAATCGCTCCCTGCGATTGCGGTCTATAAGGTGACGATCGTAGTTGGGCTCTTCCTCAGCTCGCAATAGCCTGCCTAAACCACCTCGCCTGGAAAACCCTTCCACAGTCGGAACGGATCTCCTTGGGCTCACCTACCCAAGCAAGGAACCGCTGAAGGTGTCCCATGACGCATCTCGATGTCACCTTCCGCACTGGGATCGCCTCTGGAAATCTCGTTGAAGCACACATGATGGTCAATAAGTAATTATTTCCCTTTCTTGTCCTAGGCAAGGGTCCCACAACGTCGATTATTAGGCGTTCAAACGCCTAATAATCAAACACCAAAAGGAACTGGAACCAAAGGCGCTTTCGGGATGGCAGGGACGTTCTTCCCCGCCCTCTGGCACGGTAAACACGTCTTGCAAATTCGTCTTACATCCGCGTCCATGCCCGGCTAATAAAAATGTTCCCAAAGCCTGCTTAAGGTCTTGGTTACTCCCAAGTGACCCGCGGGATCCACTGAGTGTGCAAGCTTCAGTACCGCGTTTCTGTACCGCGCCGTCGCCACCACCTGATGCCTCACTCTCAGCATACTATCACCCACTTATTCCCTTACCAGTCTCCACTGCCTCATTAGCACTCCCTTCTCCACGAAGAAGTGAGTCGGTGACTCGGGTCCGGCGAGACCTCCTTCCGCCTCCCGTACCAACTCGGGAAACTCTTCCTTTTGCAGCTCACCTAGACGGGTACGGTCAATACCTAGAGGACTGGTGAGAGTAACTTGGACACTCCTATCCAACCCTTCCTCACCTGTCGCTTGTCTTCTGGCCTCCTCTCAGAACAAATGATCGAGCCCCAGATCACCCAGCATGTTCTCTTCGGCGTGACTGGATCCGCTCACATCATCTTCCCTGACGTCTCGTCCCGACGTCACCGCGCATACCGGAAATGCCACTCTCGCAATTTCCGTTTCGCCGCTGCTGGCGCCCGTGCTGCTGCTCTGTCGATAGGGCTCTATACACTCCTCATCCTTAATCAAATTCGAGAGAACACATCCCCCACAGAAGTCATTCCCTAGGATCGCCTGAGCTTCCATCCTGGGCAGTAAAGCACAGACCCCTACCACGAGAGTCTGACAACCATAGTCTGAATTAAGAGTCGCCTTATGAAGGGGCATCCTCACTTGTCTTCCCAACGTCCTTATCAGGGCCTCCCCTGTACTGGAACTTCTGTAGTCCTCGAGGAATAGGAATTCACTAACAATGGTGAAGTCGGATCCCGTGTCCCTCAGCATCCTCGCTGGAACAGGCTCAGCTCCTCTTATCTTCACCGTCCCCTCACACACAAAGGGGTGAATCCTCTTCTCCCTCATCACCGGCATATCACCTGAGTTATTATTGGCTTCTTCGCTTCCTATCCTCGCGAAAGCCACGTTCCCACCGTGCCTGGGGCGACCGCACTCCCTTGCAAAGTGTCCTCATCCCACACAGTTGTAACACCGACCGCCTCTCCTGGGCGACCCTCTACCAGTCACCCTGGTAGCACCAACGGTAGAGATTCCCTGGGTCCTCCTAGGACTCCCCGTTGTCGGTTCCCGGGCAGCAGCACTCGCTCCCGAGCTAGGTCCACTGCTCACAGTTTGGGGCTTCCTCCTCGCATCCCTTGAGCTCTTGAACCGGGTTACTTCATCGGGCACACTACTCTTGAGAGAGTCCCCACCCGTCCTCGCTCCTCCTGACCTAAAGTTCCCTCCCGACCTGGGGTAAGGCGAGTGTCTTTGAGGCCCCTCCATCCTGAGATGTAGTGCCTCCTCCAGCATGTTGGCTCGGTCTGCTGCAGCCTTCAGGTCCTTAATACCTGCTTCTCTCACCCTTACGCTCAACTCAGGATGGAGCACTGACATAAAATTCTCCATCACTATCAGTCGTTTGATCTCATCCACCGACTCTGCTTCCTCTGCCTTCAACCATCGTAGGAATTTCCGTTCCATATCCCTGGCGGTCTCGGCGTAAGACTTTCCCGACGCTCTCGTACAGTCTCTGAACAGCTTCCGGTACATCTCCGGAGTCATCCGGAACGAGTGGAGCACCGCATTCTTAATTCCGTCGTAACTAGCACACTCCTCTAGGTCCAGCATGATGTAAGCTTCCCGGGCCTCACCGGTAAACCTGCCCCGGACCAGAGCAACCCAATCATCTTCCGGCCACTCCTTCTGAGTCACTATCCGTTCGAAGTGTTCGAAGAACGCCTCAGCTTCTTGAGGTTCGAACGTAGGTAAGTCACGTTCCATTATCTTGAGGTCATCCCACTGTGCAGGTAGTGAGTTACCACAATGTTGCCACCATTCCGGCTCCGATACTGGTCGGATGGCCTAGGGTACACTTTTATATAAGTCTGTGCTGTTTTACCACTCTCCAGACGATAAGAGCTTCTATAGAAAACGTGATGTTCCCTTGGTGGTACTATGATAACCTTCGTGTATGCTTATAGAGAATATTATATTGGAGGCACACCTAAACACGATGATAAAATGTGTGAATTTACTGACACAAATTACATGATCACACATACAATCAGTCAATACAGTAAATGAAAAAAATGAAAATAATAAATCAGGAGATCGACAGCAACTCTTCTTTCACGACCTCCAACACCTCCTTCAACTGGGCAGATTAGAAAGGAGTCACACACTCTCTCACATAAGGGCCTCTTCGTCCAAGTTGGCACCTCCTCTGTTGGGATTGAGTACTACAAATGTTGGAGGTAGCATGTTTGGAGCAGATGCTCTTTTGTTTATGATCTTGTTAATAATATTTCATGTACCTGATAATGTTTTTGTTGTTGTTACTGGCGGAGAATAAAACGATGTGGACGAAAATTGTTTGTCTGACCAAAACCATAACAGTGGCGACGAGAATTAAACATCGCTGGCAGAGAGCCTGGGTACGAGACGTGGTGTGAGGATCAAGACAGTACAGGGTACGTCGTGTGGACGAGTGGACGCTTCGCATATAACAGTGGAGTGTGCTAAACCGTGGCCATGGCTACCATGTCAATCGAGCCGTTAAACACTGCCAAGATCTCGTTGGACCTGTGGCTCAGCCTGCTGGAAGCAAACTTTCAGTACCGGGAGATTAAGGAGGACACCACCAAGAAAGCGGTACTCTTAGTTTCACTGGGTTCTGAAGCATATAGTGTTCTCGGAAATTTGTGTGCACCTGAGCTACCGCACACGAGGACCTATGTAGACTTGATTGCTTTGCTTAAACGTCAGTATGTGGTGAAACCATCATATCACAGGAGTTTGATGGATTTCCAGAAGAGGACGAAAAAGCAGCAGGAATTCGTACAGGATTTATTTGCGGAATTGAAGGCTTTGGCTAACCACTGCAACTTTGGAGCACAGTTGGACGGCAGGGTTAGGGACCAGTTGTTCATGGCAGTGGAAAAGGAGAATTATTTCCCTAACCTGGTGGCAGAAAATTTGGATCTACAATCGATGACTTCATGGACAGTGCTCGAGAAGATATTGAATCTGGAAAGGGCTTTTGGAAGTAAGACTTCTACTCAGGAAATTATGGTCGTACAGAGCCAGACCAGATGTACACACTGTGGATACAAGCACATAAGTAGCAAGTGCAAGTTTCGTGCATATATATGCAACTTTTGTAACAAGGAGGGACACTTGCAGAGAGTGTGTAGGGAATATCTGAACAGGAACAAAAAGGCCTGGGAGAGGAGACGACCAGGGAATGCAGGAAGAAGAGGTAGTGGTACTGTGGTCAAGGCAGTAGAGGAAGGTAACCTGTCTGAAGAAGCTGCAGGTGAGGAAAACCGACTATATTCGGTGAAAGAAAAGGTATGTTCAGTGAAGTCACAAGTGGTGAATTTTGTAATTAATGGGAAGTTAGTTCCCTTGGAACTGGACACTGGTGCTGCAGTGTCAACATTGTCTAGAGATTGGGCAGATACCTTGCAATTGAATGTAAAACCAGGTAAAAAATCTTTAAGTGCTTATGATAATGTACCGATTAAGGTCTATGGCAAGGTGTCGGCAAAACTAGGTTATAATGGAAAAGAAATTGTCCAGGATTTTTATGTAGTGGATTCACATAATCCTAGCCTATGTGGTAAGGATCTCATGGAAAAAGTGGGAATTTTCTTGGCGGGCCTAGATGAATTGTCGATAGCTAAAACAATTAAAAGTGCCGAACAAATGTTAGACAAATATTCAGTGGAGGCAGATAAGCCAATTAATAGCATTGTGGCAAAAATTCACCTGAAAAGTGGGGCTTCACCAAAATTTTTCAAGGCAAGAACAGTGCCGTTTCATTACAAGCAATTGGTAGAATCAGCCCTGGCAAAGCATGTGGCAGAAGGCATCTTAGAGCGAATTACACATAGTGAGTGGGCAGCCCCAATTGTACCAGTGTTGAAGGCAGATCGGAAATCCTTGAGAATCTGTGCAGACTTCAAAGAACTGAACAACCGCATACACTGTGAGAAGTACCCTTTACCTACTATAGATGAGTTGTTGTCAGTGGTCTGCAAGGGAGCAATTTTTTCTAAGATTGACCTGAAAGATACTTACTTGTAAATTCCTGTAGAGGAGGAGAGCCGAAATTGTTAGTGATTAATACCCACAAGGGGTTATTTAAGTATAAAAGACTTCCTTTTGGACTCTCCTCGTCTCCAGCAATTTTTCAGAGATTCATGTCCCAGTTGTTAGTTAACATTGAAGGTGTGGCTAGTTTTTTAGATGACATTATTGTATGTGGGGAGAATGAGGAAGTGCATGATGCTAGATTAGAACAAATTTTAAATCTTTTGCAAAAGCACAATGTGAAGATTAATAAGGGAAAAACAACGTTGAAGACCAAGGCCATTGAATATCTGGGGTACCATATTTCAGGTAAGGGCTTTACTCCTTCTCACAAAAATGTAGCTTCTATAATAGATGCCCCAGCCTCAACATCAGTTGGGAAAGTACAGTCTTTTGTTGGGATGGTTACACATTTTTGTAAGTTCGTGAAGAACTTTTCAACAAAATTAGCACCCTTGCATGAATTGCTGAAAAAAGGGGCTAGATTTAAGTGGGCAGCAAGAGAGGAAAATGCATTCAGGAATATTAAGCAGGAATTGATCAATTCTCCAGTGCTCACTAATTTTACAGGTAGACTCCCATTAAAACTGGAGGTAGATGCTTCCCCAGTAGGAGTGGGTTGTGTATTATTACAGGAAGTAGATGGTCAGGATAAAGTAGTATATTTTGCTAGCAAGAAATTATCTCCTGCGGAACAGAATTATTCTCAGTTAGATAAAGAAGCCTTAGCTTTGGTATATGCTGTAAAAATACTGAGGTATTTTCTGCTGGGGAGGAAATTTCTTGCTAGAACAGATCATAAACCCCTGCTAGGATTGTTTGGCAGAGGTAAGCAGATTCCAGTTAATGCCAATGCTAGAATTCAAAGATGGGCATTACTACTCACTCAGTTTGAGTATGATTTAGAGTTTAAGCCAGGCAAGGATAATGTAGTAGCTGATGCATTAAATAGATTGCCTGTGACAGAAGAATTAAATTCCAGTATTCCAGTGGAGTATGTTAACCTGGTGGAATCTATGTCTTTTGAGGATATTTCATTCCAGACTGTTAGGAAGGCAACTGGTAGAGATCCTAAATTAAGTCTGTTGTTGAAAAATGTCATATATGGTTGGAATGATAATTTGTTATTGTCAGAGTATGCTGCAGTAAAGGCTGACCTTAGTATTCACCAGGATGTACTCTTGTACAGGAATAGAGTGGTGGTGCCAGGGGAACTGAGATGTAAGATTTTGGAACAGCTGCATGTAGGCTATAATGGCATAAATGCTATGAAAGCAGAAGCTAGAAGTTGGGTTTGGTGGCCAAAAATAGACCAGGATATTGCTGAGGTAACAAAAAATTGTCATATTTGCTTTAAGAATTATCAGAAACCCCAGGCCCCAGTACTTTCTTGGCCATGCACTGGAAAACCCTGGTCTAGACTTCATGTAGATTATGCGGGACCTATGGATAATAAATATTACCTAGTGGTGGTGGATTCATACACCAAATTTTTGGATGTGCATGTGTGTAATTCCACCACATCATCTGTAACTTGTGAATTACTAAGGAAAACATTTTGTAATTTTGGATTGCCAGACATAATTGTCTCAGACAATGCTCCTTATTTTGTTTCTGTGGAAATGGAGGATTTTTTTCGGAAAAATGGTATTAAACATGTAACACCTGCCCCCTGTAATCCTTCTTCAAATGGTCTAGCATAGAGAGCAGTGAGATCCTTGAAAGAATGGTTAAAGCGGTTTACGGAAGGTACTATTAATACAAGGCTTTGTAGATTTTTATATAATCAAAGGAAAATGTTCATTCTACTACTGGTAAATCTCCTTCTGAATTACTGTTTAATAGACACTTTAAAGTGCACATGGAAGCAGTAAAGACAGATCCCAATAAAGAGAAATCGGTAACTAGCTTGGCCAGTCAGTTGGCTCAGGGAGAGGAATTGTTGTTTAATGAGGGGGATGCAGTATATGCAAGGAATTTTGGAAGTGGAAAGCCCTGGGTGGAAGGGAAAATTAGGGAGGTCCTGGGCCGCAGGAACTTCACTGTGCAAGTGCAGAGTTTTGGGAACATTAATTGGAAAAGGCATGCCGATCAGCTCATGCCAAGGTTCCCAGGAAATTTTGAAGACCCTTCAGGTGGGGGTGGGGCAACTAGTGATATCCATCCTAATAATGAAGGGATAGCAGCACCTGCAGGAGACAGGAAGGCAGAGCAAGGGGCAGTAGAGGGTAATGGGGATACAGTTAACCCTATAGACTCTACAAGGAGTAATTCAGAAGAATGTTTCCCAGAAGTAACAGGTCAGGACTCCCAGTTGAGAAAATCAGGAAGAGTCATACGACAGCCTGATAGACTTAACCTGTAGGGATATAGTTTATTTAAAAGGGGAGGAATGTTGGGATTGAGTACTACAGATGTTGGAGGTAGCATGTTTGGAGCAGATGCTCTTTTGTTTATGATCATGTTAATAATATTTCATGTACCTAATAATGTTTTTGTTGTTACTGGCGGAGAATAAAACGATATGGACGAAGATTGTTTGTCTGACCAAAACCATAACATCCTCCTCAATTGCCCCATCGTCCAAACACACTGTCCTCTTCAACAGTCCTGGACACAAGCTGTCCTGCAGCCTATCCTACTACTGGTGTATCAACATTATGCAATAACACACATATATGAACATAATGGCCCATCTAGCCTAATCAAACAAAGGGTAATGGGAGGGAAATTGATCTACCTTTACATTCCTGGCTCTCGACGCCTGTCCCTCGATGGTGTGAGGTTCCCCCTCTTCCTGAGTCGCTTCTTGACGATCCAGGAAAATTCCACAAGTCCTCAGGTGTCGTGAAGCCTTCGCGTCATCGCCAAACTATTCACAGAATTTCAGATATCCCAATCCTGGTTCACCATTGGGCACTGAGCACATCACTGCATGCACTCACTCGTCCCTTCCACAAGGCGTTGCTCCTTGCCCTAGGAACGGTGTCGTCCCTCCAAAGTCCTTAGTGAACGTGACTCAGTCACAGCTAGGCCTGCTCGCCACACCCTCCAGACCCTCGTCGTCGCCGACCAATTTTCCAAGTTTGGCACTCCTCTGCTCGATGAACTTGGCTTCTTGTTGCTTCCCAGAAGCGCAGGGTCTCCAATAACGATGGTAGGCTGCAATGGCTAGCTCTAATCCACTGAGTAAGGCTTGTAGAGCCTCAAATCCTTCAGAGCTGACCGAGAAACGTCCTCTCCCCTTCGTAGTCAGACCAGTTCTGACGTTGGCGCCGCCCGAGGCACTCGGTGACGTCACGGTGGGCTCTGATTGGTCGCCCGTGGCCTAAGTCGGCCAATCCGCAATCGGCTAGCGTCCTTTACAAAACGGCATATCTGCAGGTAGGGGTACTCTTTCATTTATATCAGAGCGCCATTTTCCCCTTACCTACAACTTATAATGTAAATTTCTCCCTTATCTGTCGCCACATATACCAACAGACTCCCTGTATCTCAGAGAATCAGTAGAGAAAGCTGATATGACTCTTAAAGCAGGCAAATGGAAGAAATAGGAGAGGGCACCGTAACATTACCCATGCTAGGGCCTTTCCGGTAACTCCCGCCTGCCTCTCAAGTTTGAATAGCAGTCTCCTGTGCGGAACTGTATCAAAGGCTTTTTGAGTCCAGAAATATGCAGTCGGCTCAACGTTCTCTGTGTTGCCTTGTCCTCGTTATTTTATCATAGAATTCCGTAAGGTTTGTTAGGCAGATTTCCCCTTCCCGAACCCATGTTGATGTTTGTTTACAAACCTAATTTTCTCTAGGTGTGCAATCAGTCTTATCCTAATTATTCTTTCAAATATTTTACAGGGGATGCTTGTCAGTGATACAGGTCTATAGTTAAGTTCATCCTTCTTATCCCCTTTCTTGAAAATCCGTACGACATTTGCCCTCTTCGGGCAATTGGACAATTCTCCCGTCATAAGTGACTCATTAAAGATCATTGCCAGAGGCACACTCAGGACCTGCGCTACCTCTTTAAGTATACACGGTGATACTTTGTCTTGTTGCAGCCTTTAGTTGCATCCAGTGTTGTCAAGTGTTTCATCACCTCCTCTGCTGTCACCTCAATATCTGATAGTCTTTCATCTAGGGTAATCTCTTCTAACAATGGGAGCTGTTCAGGCTCGGTTGTGAACACTCCATGGAAACTGGCATTCAGTGCCACGCAGATTCCCTTGTCACTTTCTGTTGAAATCTCTCTTCAATCACTCTGTTGAGAGATTTCAGAGTGAGTTTGAAAGAGATTGAGAGTGACTAAAATCTAAAGTAACTCTCATTTTTCCTTAGTCTTGTCTCTTGGTCGTTCACCGACATTTTTCTTCTTATATGGCTATGTAGTAATTAATTTAGGTTCCTTTTTCGCTTTGATCGCAATATCTTTCTCACAATTTCTTTCTGATACTCTTCTTGTGTTTATGTAATCATTCCTAGTTTTGTTGCATCTGATCATGTTGTCCTCTGTCCATTGTCTTCTGTACTTTCTACACTGCTTCCTGTTCTCAGTTTTGCTTCCTGACACTGTCTATTAAACCATGGGTTTAATAGACATACATAAGAGATACTTTCTCCTACCGTTTTCCTTTACTGTTGGTATAAATATCTTTTCGGACTCTTTGCATTTCCGTATGACAAGGTCCATCTTGGACTGTTTTTCCTCTAATTTTTTCCTCCATGTTGGGAAGTAAGCTTACTCTCTATTAATTGATTGATATTTAATTAAGAGATTTATTTAAATTAATCGAAGGGCCACCCTATTTTGACTGAAAAGGGAAACAGATAAAGTTAAATGATAAGGACTGAAATACCAGTGCCTATGGATATGAAACTATTAAAGATTATTCTTTAAACGTTAATGGGCTGTATAATATTAATGTTTGAGAATATACTTTCCGTCCTTCACAAAATTGGGGGTTAATACCAGAAGTAATCTACTCCCAGTACGCTTCATCGAGGCTGGTTCTTCCTCGAATACAAATTAGTAATTCTACTAAATACTATTAAGAAACATTAGATGAATTGATTAATGGTAAAAAGATTATATGTTGATAAATCAAGCAATTATTCTCATTTGACTTTTATGAGGCTAACATATTACGTTAGATATCTCAAATCAAATATACTAAATCTCTTCGACTGATCTATAATTTTCTCAATTAAAGAAATAATAGAAAGGATTTCAGCTGCTTAGCTGTAATAGTGAACGGAGAGGTAGAGGTGCAATGGCGTCGTCTGCTACTTGCGGCAACACATGAGTTCAAGCTTTGCGTGGGAACATGATGTCCACGACCGCTTACAACACAAGCTGAAATTTCAACTATATATACTAATTGGTTACACCTACTATATAATATCCTCACTATGCCATAAAAGGAATAAATTTAATTCCTTATGGACGTACTCATTGTTTGGGGAGGTCGCGTAGCATAACGATGGACAGTAAAATGATATACCTAGAGATCTCACGATATAACAAATATTAGAGCACTTAACCTTCTGGTTGTCCACCGAAGCAATTCCAGATTGCTACTGAAGCAATTGCACGCTCCTAGGCCGATTAAATGCAAGGGCCTAAAGTAGTATTGATGGAAATCGACTCTCCCGGGACGCACGGTGTGATTGTTGGCGTCTCTAGCGAAGCAGCATGGCGAATAATGGCGGCGTCTCTCCGCCCTCCCTCAACTCGTCTCTCGCATTCACAACAGAAATTACTAATCACGGATAATTCTTTTCCGTGTAATTACTGATGTAATACGTTAATGAGAACCGGGTTGCAATTATAGGGAATTAAATAGTATCATATTCTCGTTAAACGGTGTTAATCGAGAAATGGAGAGAAATTTTATTTCCTCCATAGCATTCGTATGTAACAGATGAAACTGCTACTTGATAATAATTTCAGTTAATAACTCTCGGTTTTGGATTATTGGGAGGTATATTATCCGTAGTTAATTATTGTACAGAATACTGATAATTTTGGAGAACCACATTCAATTCTCTAACCTATTGGTAATAAATATGTTTAAATGTACATTATCTGACGCAATCCTGCCTCTCGATGTCGTGATAATATTAGCAATAGGCTCAGATAAAGAAATATTAATTTAGGTTAACACTACTGTTATTGAAATTAATAACTACTGTAATTAGTATATAATAATGATGTATTATAATACAATGGTAGTGTGTTAGTGTTGGAAATTTCCAACACTCCCACTGCACTTCTCCCAGATAGTCCCTTATCCTCCTGTAGTCCCTTTTCCTGTAGTCAACTCTCCTTACCCAGATCTCTTGTCCCATGATCACAAGTTTGAGTTCATCATGTAGTCAAAGATTAGGACACAATGGTCACTGACCTCCTAGAGGTATTTCATGTTCCAAATTCTCGATGTTTAACACGTTCTGGGTGAAAATCAGGTCTAATAGGCTCGGTGTATCCTCTTCTCTTTTCCTTGTGTATTCCTTCACATGTTGTGTTAGAAAATTCCTGTCTATAACATCTACTAACTTTGCTCCCCACGTTTCGTCCCCGCCATTGGGATTCCTTGATTCCCAATTTACCTCTTCGTGATTTAGGTCCCCAATGATCAGCAGTTTCGCTCTCATTCTGTGAGCTAATGTCGCTGCCTTTTGTAGTTCAACTATACATGCTTTGTTGTTGTTGTCATACTCCTTGCTGGGTCTTCAACTGATGTGTGAGGGAAGGTAGGTTACCAAGATCACTATCTTTCTCTCATCTGCTGTCAGAATTCAATGTATGAAGCTTGTGCTTTCATTGGTACTCCGATTTTCCAGGTCTTCAAACTTCCATTTCCACTTTATTAGTCGTGCCACTTCCCCTCCCTGTCTCTGTGTCCTTTCTTTTAAAATCACATGGTAGTCCTCTGGAGAGATTTCATCTGAGATCGTGACATTTATTTTAGTTTCCACTATTGCATCTAGGTCAGGATCTGCCTCACTAACTCTTTCTTTTACCACTTTTGCTTTATTAGATACCTCATCAGCATTGGTGTACCAATCCTTGAGACTCTTCTTGGAAACTCTGGTACCAGAGTTCACCTTTTCTCTGGGAGTATGGTGGAATCTGGGGGGTGGGGGGTTTCTTGGGGCGAATGGGATCTAGGGGAAAGTGCCTGGGGGGGGGGCGAATGTGGTCTGGGCATCTAGGAAGGTAGGTAGGAAGGTCCAGGGTAGGAAGGCCATACTGGGTCTGAAAATTAGGGAGAATCTGACAGGCATAGGGGAGTTGAGAGGTTGTGTGAGGCTGAGAGTCGGATAGAGGTTGAGAGGTTGGGGGGGGGGGGAGAAGGACAGTGGGGGTGGGGGCAAAAGGGGAGAATGAAGCGTGGGTAGTGAGAGTGGGAGCAAGGTTGTATTAGTCAGGGGGACTCAGGGACTCAGGGGTAGCTATAGGCATTGGGGCAGAAGGGGTAAGTGTGTACTCACCTAGTTGTACTCACCTAATTGTGTTTGCGGAGGTTGAGCTCTGGCTCTTTGGTCCCGCCTCTCAACCGTCAATCAACAGGTTTACAGATTCCTCAGCCTATTGGGCTCTATCATATCTACACTTGAAACTGTGTATGGAGTCAACCACATCACTTCCTAATGCATTCCATTTGTCAACCACTCTGACACTAAAAAAAATCTTTCTAATATCTCTGTGGCTCATTTGGGCGCTCAGTTTCCACCTGTGTCCCCTTGTGCGTGTGCCCCTTGTGTTAAATAGCCTGTCTTTATCTACCCTATCAATTCCCTTCAGAATCTTGAATGTGGTGATCATGTCCCCCCCCCCTAACTCTTCTGTCTTCCAGCGAAGTGAGGTTTAATTCCCGTAGTCTCTCCTCGTAGCTCATACCTCTCAGCTCGGGTACTAGTCTGGTGGCAAACCTTTGAACCTTTTCCAGTTTAGTCTTATCCTTGACTAGATATGGACTCCATGCTGGGGCTGCATACTCCAGGATTGACCTGACATATGTGGTATACAAAGTTCTGAATGATTCTTTACACAAGTTTCTGAATGCCGTTCGTATGTTGGCCAGCCTGGCATATGCCGCTGATGTTATCCTCTTGATATGTGCTGCAAGAGACAGGTCTGGCGTGATATCAACCCCCAAGTCTTTTTCTTTCTCTGACTCCTGAAGAATTTCCTCTCCCAGATGATACCTTGTATCTGGCCTCCTGCTCCCTACACCTATATTCATTACATTACATTTTGTTGGGTTAAACTCTAACAACCATTTGTTCGACCATTCCTTCAGCTTGTCTAGGTCTTCTTGAAGCCTCAAACAGTCCTCTTCTGTTTTAATCCTTCTCATAATTTTGGCATTGTCCGCAAACATTGAGAGAAATGAATCGATACCCTCCGGGAGATCATTTACATATATCAGAAACAAGTTGACTGGGGGAGCCCAAGGGCGAGTAGTGGCGCCCAGTACTGAGGGGCTAAGACCCGTGGGACGACCCCAACCACAAGTAGGTTAGGGGGTGAACCTCTGACAGAAGATTTCAGGTTCCAATCCTGGCAAGGGCATTACTGTCAGAGGTTTACCCTCTAACCAATCTGTTAGCTGTGGATTAGGTCCGGCTCCAGAAAATCGTATTACAACCTCGGTTCGAATCCAGAAAGGTAGCCAGTGGGAGGGATCAGTGTTAAAAGTTTTTCCATATACCAATCAAAGGAATGGACCTGGCTGACGTTCTGTGATTCCAGAGAATTGTACGATTCCTTGGAATGCGTTTGACTCCTTCTTGTTGGCTCAGTCTGTCAAGTCTTCGCGATTTGTATCTCGCATTTATTACTCGTTTTCAGACAGTAGTGGAGACACAGCTGTTGTTACTCTTTCTTTGACCATGGCGCGTGTGTTGGGTTCAGAGGAGACAGCTGATTATGTCGATAGGAGGGAGAGAGAGAGAGAGAGAGAGAGAGAGAGAGAGAGAGAGAGAGAGAGAGAGAGAGAGAGAGAGAGAGAGAGAGAGAGAGAGAGAGAGAGAGAGAGAGAGAGAGAGAGAGAGAGAGAGAGACAGAGGGGAGGAGAGAGAGAGAGAGAGAGAGAGAGAGAGAGAGAGAGAGAGAGAGAGAGAGAGAGAGAGAGAGAGAGAGAGAGAGAGAGAGAGAGAGAGAGAGAGAGAGAGAGAGAGAGAGAGAGAGAGAGAGAGA